>NC_091125.1:24819061-25125311 GCF_040183065.1 Periplaneta americana
CATTAGTGTGTTGGACATTGTGCCACTGTCACACATCTTATTTACTTATTTATTTATTTATTTATTTATTTATTTATTTATTTATTTATTTATTTATTTATTTATTTATTTATTTATTTATTTATTTATTCATTCATTTGTTGATGAAAATAACAGGCAAAACCCAATTACAATGTTCACGACTAACAAATTAATTGATAAAACATAAAATTCATATTGAAAATATCAACATTCGGATGAGGATGTAATTTATTGTATAACTGTAACATTTGGAAAACTGGGGAATTTTTGTGGGATTCAGTATTTGTCCTTGGTATGTAAAACAAATTTCGAAATTTCGTTTTAAGCTTAGGTGCATATAATGTTATATAATAAACTAAACCAACACAGTCCAACTTATTGTTAATAATTTTATAAAGAAAGTTTAAAGATTGACAATTTCGTCGAATTTGCAAACTAGTAAAATGGAAATGTTGAAGCATTGTAGCATAACTCTCACAGGTAGGATAATCATTATAAAGTCTGTAATATAACCATTTTAGAAATTTATTTTGAATTTTTTCTAGTAACAGAATATATTGGTTAGTAACTGGGTTCCAGATAACAGCAGCATACTCTAATTTAGATCGAACAATGGAATTATACAAAATTATTATAGTTTTGACTTTGTCACATCTGTGACATAGAGCAAGAGGGTTGAGCACTAAAGGGAAACTAAGAGGTGGAGCTTAAACTGAGAGAATTCAATCCGGCATCGGAATTGGAATCCGGTGTGACTTAGTGGATAGAGCGTCAGCACGTAGAGCTGAAAACCCGGGTTAGAATACCAGTGCCGGAGAGAATTTTTCTCCGCTCCGCCGATCCTTCATCATATGAAACAATATCACGCCGGTAAATTGGTAATTTTTTTCTGGATCCACCGCTTTGGACTAACGGTTAGCATGTCTGACTTTGACACAGCGAACCCGGGCTCAAATCCTGCTTGAGACAAATTCCCTTGTTGCCTTTTTTCCGAGATAAGCGCAAAAGGTCTACAAGGTCATAGTAACCCCGTAAATAATTTAGTCTGTAACACGCGACCTTCTGTTCTATCTCTCCGTATTCTAAAGGACATTTAGATTCTGAAACGACTGCCTCGACGGTTAAATGGAAAGTTTACATCGGTTTGTGCAAAACTAGTTAAAAGAGAAAGAACTAGAATGTCTTAAGAGTTTGCTTAGCATGTTTACATTGAGTATATTTAGATGGGTTTACATTAATTAATAAGTACAGATCTACACATAAGATTACATTCACTGCTTTTTTTTTTGCCCCTGTGTTTTAAGCTGTCGTGTTTCGTGGTACATGAATTCTAATGTTGTTATTTATTTTATTACACAGCTATAAAGGAATTAAAACACTCTGGAAATATACCCGTGGGAGCAACTGACTCATGCAATTGGTATTGGCATTTGCTTTCGGATTAAAAAGTGTAAAATGTTTACTGAGAATTTAAAATCAAATATAACGTTAAGTGTTCAGTACCATTATTAATTAGATCTATTGATTTAGTAAATTTTGTTTTTAAGTAAGTTTCTTGAAATGTTTTGTAAGTACATAAATGACAACAGGAAATTCCACTTGTTTAGTATAAGTTATGTTCGTTGCTGTATGTGGACCACATAGTGACATGTCTGTTTCATGATTCAGGTATCCACAATACGTTAGAAATAAAAACGACATTTGGCTAGTCATTATTTAGCTGGCAGCGAGTTGTTCCTAAAAGAAATGGACTCAGAAATTATCAGGGAACATGATGATTGATTGATTGATTGATTGAATTCACGAGGGCTGGATCTGGGATGGACCCTTGCACTTATGCCATTTAGGCCCTTAGTACGTCCTATATGCGATGATTAATTCTGATGGATGTCACCGGGTCGAGTTCGTGGATCTGACGCTGACAGGCGGGCCATCCTTCTGTTCTTTGAATGTAAGGTCCCATAGGCTACTGACGAGCTCGAATCTAAAGCTCAGAGTCCCAAACTCTTAGAACCTACTACCCCGAGACATCACCCCAGCCTAGTCTTACTACATATTACTGATGATAGATAAAATGAGAGAGAAGTATGATAGAATGAGTATCCTGAAAAAAAAAAACTCTCTATAACATTTTTGTCAACTATAAAGTTCACCCATATCTAATCGAAAATCGAACCTTTATGAAAGGCCAGCGCACAAGCACTGTAGCCTTACACTCGATGGTAACATGATATTACGATGTAAAATAGGTTGGTAACTTACATACTTAAAAATGGCTTTTAAGGCACTCGGAGGTACCCACCATCGGTCCCTATCCTGGTCAAAATTAATCCAGTCCCTACCATCATATCCCACCTCCCTCAAATCTATTTTAATATTATCCTCCCATCAACGCCTTGACTTTCCCATAGGTATTTTTCCCCTCAGGTCTTCCAACTAACATCCTATAAGGCCTATGCATTCCTAGGTTCACCCATACATGCCCTGCCCATCTCTAACGTCTAGATTTAATGTTCGTAATTATGTTTAGTGAAGAATACAATGCGTGCAGTTCTGCGTTGTGTAACTTTCTCCATTCTCCTGTAATTTCATCCCTCTTAGCCCAAAATATTTTCCTAAGCACCTTATTCTCAACACCCTTAACTTCTGTTCTTTCAAAGTGAGAGTCCAAATTTCACAACCATACAGAACAATTGGTAATATAGGCCTAACTGTTTTATAAATTCTAACTTTCAGATTTTTTGACAGCAGACTGGATGATAAAATCTTTTCAACCGAATAATAGCAGGCATTTCCCATATTTATTCTGTGTTTAATTTTTTCTGGAGTGTCATTTATATTTGTTACTGTTGCTCCAAGGTACTTGAATCTTTCCATCTTTTCAAAGGATAAATTTCCAATTTTTATATTTCCATTTCGTACTATGTTCTGGTCACGAGACATAGGTTGGTAACATGATATTAAATGCAAAATGAGTGTGTTCAGTTCGACCCATGACAAATATATTGTGTCATCGGGAAGTAGCTACTGTCCGTCCGAGTGGTTATGTGACATCCCGTTTCTGCTGATTCCTCTGTAAGGGCATGTGGCTAGGCTGCTACTGTAGACTCTTTCCTTAAAATATTTGCTGCACGGAATTGGAAGTCTACGTAATTTTATACAACTGTTTGAAATAATTTGAAAGAGAGAGACCCAATATGTAACTGTCACGAGATATCCTACGTTTCGTCGACCTGGTTGGCGAGTTGGTATAGAGCTGGCCTTCTATGCCTAAGGTTGCAGTTCGATCCCGGGCCAGGTCGATGGCATTTAAGTGTGCTTAAATGCGACAGGCTCATATCAGTAGATTTACTGGCATGTAAAAGAACTCCTGCGGGACAAAATTACGGCACATCCGGCGACGCTGATATAACCTCTGCAGTTGCGAGCGTCGTTAAATAAAACATAACATTTAACATTCCTCCGTTTCGACGATTCTGCGACACGAGCACTCGGACAGACAGTACTTACAATGGTTTCTCTTAGAGATCATTCATTATCTCGTGAAACCAAATGCTTGCGTACGCCGTTGTAGTATATAAAAAGAACCTTGTGGTGGGGGTAAGTGAGCTCGCTTGCTACAAGTAGAAGCGTAGCGAGGGAGGGAAGCTTCTTAGTCTACTTCTTCCCTGATAAGTTTCATAAGATACCGAATGACCTATACCTTGTTCCCTCCTTTTCTCGCTTCTGTCGCCTGCGGTGACGTGTCAACGTTAACCAAAGATTAACACTTATTTTACTGCGTCACAAGTTGAATGAATTTTGTGTCGTATATTTAAATTATACTGAATTAATCAATCAATTGAATGAATAAATTAATTACGATCACTCAAATCGGAGGCCGTTTTTCGCCTCATTCACCAGAACTCTCCAGAGATACTTGTCTTCAGCTGTCTTGATAACATCGCAGTAAGTAGGCCTACTCTGCAGTTGGTCGTTCCATCGGAGTCGTGATCTACGGAGAAGGTAAATCTTGGGTAATAAATTACAGTGGAATGGTACATTTTACACAAAAATACGATAAAAATATGTTATTTTAATATACAGATGATTCACGAAAGTTACCGACAATTACGGAGCATATTTCCGAAGGTATTTTGAGCAAAAATTGTCATATAAACATTGGTCCTATTCTCAATATTTTCCAAGTTTCACTAATGTGAAGTTGTTTGTAAAATACCTTTTTTCTTTAGTTTTAAGGTAAAGGAATATTACAGATAGAGAATGAATTATTCAGAAGTATAATTTCTTTAATTGGCTAATATTCTGAAGGTAAAAATGTGTTGTGAATAAAATTTCATAGGCGCTTCGTATTTATCCTGCGTTTAATTTGCTTCCGAGTAACATTTATATTAATTGTTACTGTTGCTCCAAAATATTTGAATTTTTCCATCTCTTCAAAGGATAAGCTTCTAATTTTTATATTTCCATTTCGTACAATATTCTGGTCACGAGACATAATCATATACTTTGTCTTTTCGGGATTTACTTCCAAACCTATTTCTTTATTTGCTTCAAGCAAAATTGCCGTATTTTCCCTAATAGTTTGTGGATTTTCTCCTAGTCACGTCATCCACATAAACAAGGATCTTATGTATCTCGTTCAATTCCAAACCTTCTTTGTTATTCTGGAATTATTAGGGTAAACTAGGGTCTGTTGGACAGTCGGGCATGTTGGACACTCTGTACTTTAACGTGTTACCTCGCCATTTGTGGGCACCACATTCTGCTAGAAGTCAATGACGGAAGTAGCCCCACTCGTGACTACTTCCGTCATTGACTTCTAGCAGAATGTGGTGCCCACAAGCGCCGAGGTAACACGTTAAAGTACAGAGTGTCCAACATGCCCGATTGTCCAACAGACCCCAGTTTACCCTATTATTATTATTATTATTATTATTATTATTATTATTATTATTATTATTATATACAGTAATATGTACAGAATGTCAGTGTTCATTAGACCCACTTGATATGTCATATAGGATGAATTCCTCTTCAATAATAGGATTTCAGCCCGCCTTGGGAATAAGGATGATCTCCTGTCAGAAATAATTTGTCCTGCAGCAGAAAATATTTAAATACAATAGTACCTACATCGTTGTCTGGTAGACCTAAGTGAAGCACGTGAACTCTATTTGAACTAACCGGTAACGGCTACTGTTAACCGAATAACTTCTGTGCTCCGCTGGAAGCACATTAAACCGCTAGAACCGAGTTACTCAGCAGTTATACTTGCTCCGTACCCAGCTCTAGTCGTACTTTACAAATGCGTGAAGTTTAGATTTTTAAATTGTTAAATTATGATTCATTTAACGACGCTCGCAACTGCAGAGGTTATATCAGCGTCGGCGGTGTGCCGGAATTTTGTCCCGCAGAAGTTCTTTTACATGCTAGTAAATCTACTAACATGAACCTGTCGCATTTAAACACACTCAAATGCCATCGACCTGAGTGCGTAAAGTTACATTAATTTGTTTTCCAAGAGATAGACTAAACGACAAGCCAGGTAGAATAAAAGCTTTTTCTGGAGAACATTTAATTCCATTCTCCTTTTCAAAATCTACTTGCTTACGTAGTTTCGTTTCACTATCTTTTAAACAGAGATCAGGGTAGCTAATTGAATGAACCCATGCACCCTTGCATAGTTGTGGAATTCAGCAAACATCAGTGAAGATGATCCTCAAAGTGAGTGTAAGTCCACCCAGGATGTGCACTAAAGTGTAAACTGCACTCTGAAGTTAAACTTTTAAGTGAGTGTGAATCCATTCTAGATTAATATTAAATAATCTGTAACCTGAGCGTTCTGTACCCAACAGATATTCTTTATTTTCACGTATTCGGTACAACTTATGACGTAACTATGAGATATATGTAAGAAATATTATTTTACTAAAATGATTATGAACTTGTAAACCTCTGCTGATGTTTAATGGCTACTAAAATATAATCAAATTGAAAGTATTTTTATAAAATAAACTTGTTCTCTGGAAAAAGGGCCTATAAAATTTGCTCTAATTATATATATATATATATATATATATATATATATATATATATATATTTACAATACTATTAAAGTCGGAATGCATTATTTAACAAAAACTTTTAGACAAATATTATCGTAACAGTATGCAAATCGTTATTTTGATAAAAGTGCATTCAAATCGCAATTACATAACAATTAATATTTCAATCTTTGTTTTCTCGAAACATGACTCTTGCTTATGGGCCCTTTTCCCGGCTACCGCCTCAATTATCATAGACCATTTAACATTTTTTCTAGTTTACATTAGACTAAATTAAAATTTATATATTTATTTCTATGTTCCTGTCATTGACGTCGATGGCAAACTATTAAATATTAGATTTCGGTTACCAAAATTTGTTGTGAAAGAACTTGAACAAAGATTATGTTCTCAGTTACAACGACAAGTAAAACCAATCATGCACTGAACCCAATGCTCATGGTCATCACACGTATTGAAACACATTATTCAAGAGGAGCAGATAATTATTTTCTCCCTCACTGGCGAAACAGTTATATTGACACATATTTTATTTCAAATATAGGCTAAGTCAATATTAAATCTAATTTACATGGTTTTAAATTAATTTTTACAACATATGTAGAGCCACCGGCGTGTTTTAGTCGGTATGAATTTGCGCTTGGGCGCGGGTTCGATCCCCGCTTGGGCTGATTACCTGGTTGGGTTTTTTTTCGAGATTTTCCCCAACCGTAAGTTGAATTCCAGGTAATCTATGTCGAATCCTCGGCCTCATCTCGCCAAATACCATCTCGCTATCACCAACCTCATCGACGCTAAATAACCTAGTAGTTGATATAGCGTCGTTAAATAATCAACTAAAAAAACATATAGGCCTTTAGAAAATAACCTTCAGTTATTTACTAATATTTAGTTAAAAATATCCTATAGTTAGACAACTAGGCCTAAGGAAGTTGTCATTCTAACAGTTTTAAATCCGCAAGCCTCGTATCCTGTGGAGGGCTTCCAATATTACAGGGACACAACGTTCCATGAGTTAAGTAGGCCTAAATCCTAAGGTTTTTTTCACTTAAGCTAGAATTGATTGGCAACGTAGTTTTTTTTGTTAAAGTTCTTCATTGTAGGAAAAATTTCTGAAAATGTAATTGTAATCATTTCCTAGAAAATCACCTTTTTTATTATTCCCTTTTATTATTTCAAATAGGGTACAACTATTATTATTAAAATAAAACTCTTAAATTACACATGAATTCGTAAATACTGTGTACTGGCAATATTCGTTCAGTTCTTCCGCTGAAATATCTGTACGCATGCAGATGAAGCAACGGACATTATGGAAAACATGTTTTTGCTACAGTTAAAATATTTTATCTATTTTTAATAAAGTAGAGAATAATATTGTATTTTCATTGTTTCGTGACTTTTTCATTTTTACAAATAATTTATAAACTCGATGAGGCTGAAATTGTTGTTAAAATTAGATGGATTCCTATTTATATAGTTTTTTCAATGCTTAGTCACTTGGCTCTGATTCTCTCTCTGTAGATCCCGCCAGATTTGTGGCGGCCAAAAAGTAAAACAGCGGACAGATTTTCTCAGAATATTTCTGCTCTTCTATGAATGATTTATTAACTCAGAATAATGTTAATATTTGAAATATATTAATAAAGTAAAAAATAAAATAAATTCATGGACATATGCTCTAAGCCTAAGAAAACACGTGCTGTCTTGGTCTTGGTAGGTAGAGATTGCAGATAAAGATCAATTCCTAATGAGTAGCTTCCGGCTCTCAACTCTACTGCAGGAAAACAAATTTAAAACTTGTATTACAGAACGGTAGCTATGATCTCCTCTGGGTATAATAAAGTCATAACGAAATCAAACTCGATATTAAGTATGAAGTAAGCCTTTATAAATGTCTTACACTGCTTTAATATTCATCTCCATTCATTTGAATAAAGCAACATGAATAAATATCAAAACAAGGTCAAGTACTTAAATTATTGGTAATATAAGCCTTGCAGAATTAAACAGCACTAAAAGAAACTGAACGATGTCAAGGAGCCTCTACCTTTATTTTTGGTGGATGTGATGAATATATTTGTCAATTATTTAATAACTAAATTATTTATTAAGAATTATTTATGTTACGAAGAGACATTCTTTAGAAATTATTATTGTCTAGATTGTTGTATACAATAGTAACCTTAATCTATGCATGCAAATATGCACTAAAATGCGTAATATGCATTTTTACATAAATGCTAAAATGTTAAAACCTGACACTAACCGTGGTATAGGTATCCTTAAAAATTTAAACACTGGCCTTGTATTGGGAAATGTTTAAATTAAAGAATATAAAAACAGTTTAATTTCTTAGTATATTTTATTCATTTATTTATGTACATTTATTTATTTATTTATTTATTTTATATTATATATATATATATATATATATATATATATAACAGGGCAAAGCCCCAATTACAATAGACAGTACAAATAGCTGCTTAGAATATAGAAAAATGGAAATAAGAACATGAAAAAAGAGATAAAACAGATATAAGTGCAAGATATAGATATAAACACAAATGAAAAATAAACATATAAATACCGTACGTAAATAAAAGATACATATACTTACTTACTTACTTACAAATGGCTTTTAAGGAACCCGAAGGTTCATCGCCGCCCTCACATAAGCCCGCCATCGGTCCCTATCCTGTGCAAGATTAATCCAGCCTCTATCATCATATCCCACCTCCCTCAAATCCATTTTAATATTATCCTCCCATCTACGTCTCGGCCTCCCCAAAGGTCTTTTTCCCTCCGGTCTCCCAACTAACACTCTATATGCATTTCTGGATTCGCCCATACGTGCTACATGCCCTGCCCATCTCAAACGTCTGGATTTAATGTTCCTAATTATGTTAGGTGAAGAATACAATGCGTGCAGTTCTGCGTTGTGTAACTTTCTCCATTCTCCTGTAACTTCATCCCGCTTAGCCACATATATTTTCCTAAGCACCTTATTCTCAAACACCCTTAACTTATGTTCCTCTCTCAGAGTGAGAGTCCAAGTTTCACAACCATACAGAACAACCGGTAATATAACTGGTTTATAAATTCTAACTTTCAGATTTTTTGACAGCAGACTAGATGATAAAAGCTTCTCAACCGAATAATAACACGCATTTCCCATATTTATTCTGCGTTTAATTTCCTCCCGAGTGTCATTTATATTTGTTACTGTTGCTCCAAGATATTTGAATTTTTCCACCCCTTCGAAGGATAAATCTCCAATTTTTATATTTCCATTTCGTACAATATTCTGGTCACGAGACATAATCATATACTTTGTCTTTTCGGGATTTACTTCCAAACCGATCGCTTTACTTGCTTCCAGTAAAATTCCCGTGTTTTCCCTAATCGTTTGTGGATTTTCTCCTAACATATTCACGTCATCCGCATAGACAAGAAGCTGATGTAACCCGCTCAATTCCAAACCCTGCCTGTTATCCTGAACTTTCCTAATGGCATATTCTAAAGCGAAGTTATAAAGTAAAGGCGATAGTGCATCTCCCTGCTTTAGCCCGCAGTGAATTGGATATATAATTGGATTGATACATATATAAATATAAATGAAAAATAGAAAATAAAAAATAAAAAATGGCCAATTTTGATTAAGTTAAATCCTTTTATCAAATTTTCTTTTAAGGGATTGTAATACTGTATGAAACATCTACCTTTTTGCTAATTTCATACATGTAATCTATTTCTTCTGTCAATAAAACATATTTATGCGCTGAAAAACTTCATTCCACATAACCCGAAGTGAGGAGGCGAAACTGGAATTCTAATGACAAACTGGGATTAATGTCCTTATCAGCATCACATACTTCTAAAACTTTCATAGTTTTTGTGATCCCTCAATCTTTGCCAGAACGTTCTTCTGTTTGAAGACTTGCTGCACCCTGCTTCGACACATTTTGATAGCAGCTTCAGCGTCTTCAACTATCTCCAACTGAAACTGTCTCCATTAGTTTTATGGTGCCTTGCAAGGACGTGGTAGTTCCATTTGATGTGGGTCTGTGCCAAGTTCTTACGCACAATTGTTGTAGCCATGACTCTCTTCGCCTCTGCCACACACGTAACACCATTGTGAATGGAATAATCTTCCTGGAACATAATATGAGTTTGAGAATTAATTTCAGAAAGCAATGTAAATGCAATGAGAAAAAGAATATTTTATATCAATCTTCAATTCCCATAGCTCTTTTATTTCGGAGAAATTATCACTGATAAAACACAACTGCATCAAGCCAAGCCTCATTATTTCTAGGAGTAGTTGCTTTCAAAAACAACTTATGATGATATACCATTGTTCGCACATGGGAAGGAATTTCGGACCTCGTCAGCACTGTGTGCAGTCCATCAGCTTCAGAAGTCGTATGTATCATATTCGGATCAACACCTTGAGGATACTAGTAGATTTCAGCATATAAGTAGATTCTTTACGTTTTTTTACTTGGTTCTTTAACGACACTGTATGAACTACTAGGTTATTTAGCGTTGAATGGCTTGGTGATAGCAAGATAGTATTTGGCGAGATGAGGCCGAGGATTTGCCATAAAAACATCACATTATTCTTACGGTTGGAGAAAACCTAGGAAAAAACCCAACCAGGTAATCAGCCCAAGTGGGAATCGAACCTGCTCTCGAGTGCAATTCCGAATGGCAGGCAAGCGTCTTAGTCGAGTGAGCTACGCCGATGGATTTTTTACTTAATATCTCAAGTTGCCGTTCCGCACCATTTCATAATTCAATCGAAGAAATTTAAGGGGTTGTGGAGGGGTATTATTGAGATGGTGCGTTCGAACACAACCTAGTGCTTGAATAATTTCAAGGGAAAAATTATTCCGGCGCCGGGTATCGATCCCGGGACCCTTCGCTTAGCGTACGAATGCTCTAATGACTGAGCTACCCCAGGAACCATACACGACAACATCACAATTCTTCCCTTTATATCCACACAACTCAAATGGGCTGACAAGACTTCAGAAACCGAACTTTGAGTGCATACCATTCTGTGTGACTTTAAATTGTGGCTTTCTGTTAACGTACAGTACCTACAGTAACGAATATTATGCAAATCTGGCTTTCAGGTAGAAGCTCAGTGAGCCGAATGTTCACTATAACCGACTTCACTAAATCCAGAGTTGACTCTGTGTGAACGTGCGTGCGTGCTTATATAATCCTCTGATTATGCTAAGACGACTTGGTCGTGAGAGTAATATTTGGTATTAATATTCCTAATTTAATAATAAAATCAATATTGGTTTACTCCTTCAATATTTAAAATGTGTTGATGCGAGTTGATAATCATTGAAAAGAGAATATTGTTTCTTATTTCGACACTTTTTGCTACGCAGAATATTCAGAAGCTATATGTTGACAATAAGCGACAATGGCTGAATAATATTGGCAGGGGAAGGACATAGTGTAAGGAAATATTTATATCGTTGTTAATCGACTCCATAGCAAATCTCATAGCAACTACAAGAGAGCCCTCTGATGAGAAGTCGTCATGCAATTGAAGAGTCCACTGCAAGAATGATGGATGTCACTTTCTTGTCGAAAATGAACCAAGACTGTCAATGCATAGCTTAAGACACATAGAATGTACATAGAAAGTTACATGGCATTAACACTGATAGTCATTGTCCAGTAATGATCGGAAAATCACAGTTAAGCTTTGAGCGCTAAGCATTTCAAACTTTCAATCGCTTCTCCTGCAAAATGTATTCCAAATAACATCCATCATTCTTGCAGTGGACTCTTCAATTGCTAACGCTGCAATTATTGACCTTTGTTTGTGGTATGTAATATTGAATAGTTATTTTGTAACTAAAAGTTACGGGGATGTTAAGTCAGATATTATGCGTCCAAGGAACAAACCATGTCGTAAGCAGGTCGCTGCTGTCGGGTTGTTAGATTACTTTGAGGCCACATTAAAAACTTCCAACTTTCCTGCATAATGCGCAGGTCACCCGCAATTATCCCACGAATTTCTCTGTCCGGTGTTGAATAATAATCTCCCGGATTTACTGTAAAGGTAATTGCATAACTTTCTTTTTTAATGTGGTATTTTCTTCCCATTGCTTATATTATTATTATTATTATTATTATTATTATTATTATTATTATTATTATTATTATTATTATTATTATTATTATTATCATTCTGCTACGAACTGTCATGCGGGGTAGACGTGTTTGCTCGTAGCTGCGCTGGTAACAGTGTTTATAGTTGCGTCAATCGGCCTACATATTGTTATACGGTGAAAATCAGTATGCCGGCAAGCAAGGATACCTGCCCGGCTTGTAGTGCTGCGTTCTTCGGAAGGCAGAAATTCTTGAAGTGTGCGGGGCCTTGTGGCTTTAGATATCATCTTGACTGCATCAATTTGGGAGATGCAGAGTATGACTTATACATGGAGAGAGGCAACTCATCCTATAATTGTGAGCGTTGTATTAGTGCTTCGAAGACGTCGCGTGGTGATGAAACTCCTGTGGGTTCTAAAAAACTAGTTTCTCCTGTGAAGAAGGTTATCTCGCCTACAAGAGAATTCAAGCTGCCTTCTGTGCCTTCTGTGGATTCTCTATCTGTCCAGGTAGAGACTGTAAGGTTGAATAGTGTGACCATATTGGATGCTCTTAGTGACATATTGGACTATGTTAAAAGTCTTCATAGTGAAATGTTAGAAATTAAGAATGAGAATGCGGCACTGAAAATTCAGATGGCCGAAATTTTGGACAAAAGAATTTGCTCTACAAATTCGGATCAATCAAATCCGAAAGTAGTTCAGCAGGTTAATGCTAGTTGCATCAGAAAATCATACAGTCAGGTGTTGTCTCAATCAGCACCTGCGTCATCAAAACAAAGTAATCCAGGTACTGCGAAGTCAGCGTCTGCTTCAAATGTTGTGACTACGCAACTTACGGCTAATGAGGTCGGATCCCCTTCACCTCCTATTGACGGTGAGGGATTTCAAGTTGTAGCAAAAAAGCGCAAAGTTCGTAAAGTCACTCAGGGTGTGTTAACATCTAGTGCGCTGGAAACAGTTCCAGTTAGAGCTAAAATGAAATCTCTTTTTGTTTCTAGATTCAGTCCGAAAGTTAATGGTAAAATTATTGAGGATTCTCTAAAGAACCAACTTACGCTAAGTTCTCTGGTAGTAACCAAATTAAAGACAAAATATGAAACTTATTCCTCTTTCCATATCTCGGTTGAGGAAAAAGATTTCCACTTAATTAACAACACTGGTGTCTGGCCAGTCGGGTGTCTTATCGCACCTTTCTATGGTAAATTGAAACCGGAGCAACACTATGCTTCTACTGCTAGAGAACCTGAGGGATCCAACGGGAATGCCTCTTAGTTTTACCATTGATATACAATGTATAGTTCAAGCAATCATCTTGAAATATATTATCAAAACGTCAGAGGTTTAAACACTAAAATTGATGAATTTTTCGGTAATGTTGTTAGTAATGCTGACACTATTATTTGTTTGACAGAAACATGGCTTCAAAAGCTTGTTGAGTATAATAATTTATTCCCTAATTATTATACCATTTTTCGTGGTGATAGAAAATTTGAGGATACCAATAAAACCCGTGGTGGTGGTGTCAACAATCAAATACCTGTAGTATACCGGAGACATGACTCAGAATTCATTAGCGAGTGTGTATGGGTTCAGATTCCTATGGAAGACGGATTCAATTTGTTAATTGGTAATCATTACTTTCCACCTGATACTGATCCAAAGTTTCTAAAATCTTATCTAAATTTTCTTGAAAATCATCTCGATACACACAATAATAGAGTAGTTTTTCTCGGCGATTTTAATACTCCTGGTATGAATTGGTTATCTGGTTGTTGTGCTAATAACATCCATTACTACTCCAAAATTAAGGCTCAAGAGTTATTTTCATCTTCTTGCTTTCTTGGATTGAAACAAGTAAATTCAACAGTTAATAACAAAAACTTACTTGATCTTATATTTACAAATTTAACCGAGACTGAGGTCAATCAGGCCACTCACTCGCTAGTCTTGCAGGATGACTATCATCCTCCCTTAACAATAACTCTTGAAGTCACACTAAATTTTTCTTCCCAGAATCAACAAAATTCTTTCCCAAATTATTCTCAAGGTGATTACTTGAATTTATATTGGAGTCTATATAATTACGATTGGTCCTGTGTTTACCAAGCTGTCGATGTTAACGATGCAGCTAGCTCACTATGTTCAGTAGTTAATAGTGTCATATCCCAGGCAGTTCCTGTCACTCGAGTCAAAAGGTCTAGTTATCCACAATGGTTTTCTAACACCTTACGTAAACTTATTAGAAAGAAAGACCATGCACATAAAAAATATAAAAAATTCAAAACTGAATTTTATTATCAAACATTTTCCTACTATAGAAAACTTGTGAAATCTAAAATTAAATCGGATAAATTATCATGGCTTCAAAATATTAATGAAAATCTTAAAACGGAACCAAAAAAGGTTTTGGAAATATGTTGAATCATTTCGGAAGACTGATAATTATCCCTCTGAATTAATTCTTAACGATAAACACATCACAGATCAGTTAGACATTGTCAATGCTTTTGCTGATCACTTCAAATCTGTTCAGACTAAACACAGCCATACATATGAAAACATTATTACGAATATAACAGACTCATTACCTATACCTAAAGTAACACATGATGACGTTCGTAAAGCAATTAAAAAAAACTTAAACCAAGAAAAACAACTGGCACTGACGGTATTCGAAATTTTATAATTAAAGGATGCTCTAATATATTTATTCCTCTTTTAGCCCACATATTTAATATTAGTTTGAAAAATGGTGAATTTCCCTCACTATAGAAACAAGCTGCAATTATTCCTATATTTAAAAACGGAAAAAGAAATGATGTCAGAAACTACAGACCTATCTGGATCCTAAATAACTTTTCAAAAAATTTTGAAACCATTATTCACAGACATAGCCTATATCGTTTTATGTGAAAAACAAGCTCCATTCTTCACAACATGGATTTACTAAAACTAAATCCACTGTCACTAACCTGGTCACATATCTAAATCAAATTGTACCAATAATTGAAACGCAGGGACAAACTGATTCAATATATTTTGATTTCAGCAAAGCTTTTGATGTAGTTCCGCACTATATCCTTCTTCATAAGTTAGGAAATATTGGCCTTTCTGTAAGCTACGTAAAGTGGTTCGAAAATTATTTAAGTAATAGAGTTTCATGTGTAAGACTGTTTAATATACACTCTTATTCTTATAATATAAATTGCGGAGTCCCGCAGGGATCTACTTTAGGACCTCTCCTATTTATTATATTCATAGATGATATATGTTAAAGAATAAGTTCTGACTGTTTATTATTTGCAGACGATTTAAAAATTTTTCGTACAATCAAAAGTAGTACTGACTGTCAATCACTTCAATGTGTCATTAATTCAGTCGCTAAATGGTCGGAAGACAATGGTATGAAAATTAACGTATCCAAAACTAATGTAATAACCTTTTCTAGAAAAATTTCTTCACTGAAATTTAATTATTATCTAAATAATGTACTAATTAACAGAACGGATTGCGTAAAAGATTTGGGAATATTCTTTGACAGTAAATTGTATTTTCATAGTCACGTTGATTACATTTACAATCACGCAATCAGAATGCTAGGAATAATACGGTCAATAACTTATTCTTTTTCCACGCCCGATTCTCTTTTAGTGCTATACTATACATTGGTGCGATCGAAACTCGAATATGCATCTGTAGTTTGGAACTCGATTACAACTACGGACTCGGCTAAATTAGAAAATATACAAAGAAAATTTATATCCTTATGTTCATTCAGATTTTTTCCCATTAATTCCGGGTATAGATATGAGAGAAAATGTGAATATTTTAATTGTCAAAATCTATATGCTAGACGTCATGAGCTAGATTATCTGTTCTTTTGTAAAGTCCTCAAAGGTGATATATCCTGTGACTCTTTCTTAAACAATATTACCTTACGTATTCCAACAAAAGATATGAGAGCCCACAAACTTTTC
Organism: Periplaneta americana; assembly: GCF_040183065.1. Lineage (NCBI taxonomy): Eukaryota > Metazoa > Arthropoda > Insecta > Blattodea > Blattidae > Periplaneta > Periplaneta americana. Next base: position 24,835,274 of record NC_091125.1, read on the forward strand.
TATATTAGAAATTCGAAATTTCTTTCACCAGTCTCCAGATGCATTAAAAATGCCAACATGCATGGCTGCGAATTCGATCCCTTCAATGAATAGACTTTGTTTGCTCTTGGCAACGATTTATCATTTATGTATTATTTTAGGCATTATACTCAATTAACATTGTCTCATAGTATTCTTAGTTATCCATTCATCGTAATTATTGTAATTAATTGTAATTATATTTATGTGTAATAATTATTTTTGTTTTATGTTTTTTGTTATATTTGTGCTGAACTGTAATTGGTCACTGGCTGTTGTACAGCACATTAAATAAATAAATAAATAAATAAATAAATAAATAAATAAATAAATAAATAAATAAATAAATAAATAAATAAATAAATAAATAAATAAAATAAAAATTATTATTATTACTATTATTATTATTATTATTATTATTATTATTATTGTTGTAATTGTAATTTCCTAAGGAAAGAAACATAAATTCGCAACGGATATAGATTATGAGTAAAGAAATGGAATAATACTTTGAAGAATGTATAAACAAACCAAAAGCACTTAAGTTATTATTCTTAAACCAGGAATATACGTCTATTAATCCTAGTAAGGTGGAGTAATGGTTATAATTCCCATCTTGTATTTAGGAGGATCGGGGTTGATCACAGGTTCCGGCTCTACTGACGTATATTTCGTGGTGTTCCAAGTCTTTCCAGTCGAATGTTGGCATAGTACAAATTTGTGAAGCCCACGACACGCCTCTTTTCCAATTCAAATTTACCGCCATTTCTCATACCATACCATCATACCGTACTCTGAGATAGGCCTGCCATCTACCCTAGAGGGTATTTCCCCGAAAAAAAAAAACTGCCCTATAGAGCGCATAACGGAGAATCCCATCGGTTTGAAGAAATCCTAAATAAAAGTGAAAAATAAAAATAAAGAGGAACCAGTTTTCAAATATAATGGTTTGGAAAGTTTAGAAATGTAACTTTATCCGAGTAAAATATTTATATAGCCTAATGCTTTGTAACTTGGAACACATACTTTTGTAATAACTGAATAGTTTGAATGGACGAGTACAAAATAATTGATCAAATTAAAATCGTAAATGTATAAAACATGTGAGCTAGAAATATTTCCGAATACATCAAACTAAAATACAGACTCAGGTAGTAGATAATGAATACCTGTATCTGAAGACATGCTGTGATATCAGCTTATGAAATGTACCTATTCGTTTTTATATTCGCAAATATTTAAATTTAAATCAATTTCTGTCCCACTTTCTTTTACCTTTTACATCTGGTCACATGAATTTACTCTCTATATAGACTCTCGTTTTGTTTTCAATGTAGTGATTAATATAATTTAAGGCATTAGTGTACGAAGGAATTATGTAACATTTCTTTATGACAATTGAGTTTTTGTAGTGAATAAAATTAAAGTGGTAATTTAGTGTTCTTTCATATAGCACCATATTTCTGTTTGTCTTGTCATAGAGTTTAAAAATACAGAGAAGATGAAGAACGCATGTTACAGGTGCAAGTCTGTTTATTGTGGATGAAAATGTTATTTGTGTATGGTAATATTTGTAACGTAACCCCTTCATCTACTAATGCCTTCAGTAAGAAGTTTCAAGACAACGTTGTAATTCATCGTGAGAAAACTGAAGCTAACGTTTGAAAATATTGTTGTAGAAGGACTCATATTACGGGCGTCTATTCAAATTAAAATGACGAGATGTAAAATGATTACTAAAAATGATGAGATGTGTAGAAAAGTAGAATAAATATTTCAGTAATTGTTTTAAGAGATTACTCCATACTTTTCCCAAAACATTTTTCCCAATAACTATAATTACAATACACTTGTTTCCAAAACCTAATTTCCCGATACAAATTACCCAAAGCATTTTATCCTACTATCCTTACTTCCCAATATATGGTTCCCAAAATTTGTCAGTACCATTTTTGTAGTAGATTTACCAATACATGGTTTCAAGATTTACAAAATAAAATAATGATTATAGTACGCTTATATTTTCATCTTTCGGACGATTTTATAGTACAAAATTGTGTTCCAATGCTCGAAGATAGTCATTAAGCCTTTCTTCTTCTTTGTAGACATTATTCTCATTAACAATATTTTGAATACAAGCTTGAATGTGAGCCACTTCTTTCTGGGTTTCTTGTGTACCACCTGACGTAATTCCATCTGTGTAATCGCAGTATCTATATCAGCATGTTCTTCAATAAATTCATTTAAGAGCGTATAAACTTATAGATAGTGTTTGCCTACTACAATCATAAAACGGTTATGCTCTCTTCACTCATGTTATTCGTGCGGTGATGTAACAAAAGTTACAACCAATAAAGAAGAATACAATAAAAGAAAGGAAACGAGACTATTGGGAAAAATGGGTAGTCTATTGGTAAAGATGTTTTGGGGAAAATACAAATTTGGAAAAATTAAATGTGGAAAAATAGGACTGGGAACAGTGAATTGAGAATAGTATGAAGGAATGATTTTAAAATCGAATGAATGGTATAAATGTACTGTATGTAAATTTCGAAACTGTTTTATATAATTTTAACTTCTTATTCTTAGTCAACTTAAAGCGTGTGCTTTAGTCACAAAAACCTACATTAGGCCTTAATTGAAGAGTTTACGAATAATAAAATCATCATATTTTACTGTGAAGAAAAATTGAGTCTTATAATCTGCTAATCGCTTCACATCTGACGACCTATGTAAAAATTACTCACGTGTGGAAGGGTTGTGATTGTGGGTTTTCTTTACAGGCTTCAAGTTGCAGCCTACAGCAGCTGAAAGCGAGAAACCATTGAAGTGCTGTTAATGAAGTTGTAGGACTCACTCACTTACTCACTCACTCACTCACTCACTCACTCACTCACTCACTCACTCACTCACTCACTCACTCACTCACTCACTAAGTCAAATATTATTATTATACGGTTAACAAAATAAACATTTAATTTTAATAATATCATATATCTGAAATGATTAACTTCGCGATTTTTGTGAAAACGTACATTTTTAGTATTCCGATATTGTAATATGCCAGAAACAATTTTTATAATATCAGAATACTAAAAATGTACGTTTTCACAAAAATCACGAAATTGATAATTTCAGTTATACGATATTATTTTTCTGGTTGCAAAAAACAACTAACAACTTTTCAAGATTCTCTGCTGTCATAATTTGTGATCTGAAAGGGTATTTTTGAATGTAGACAATGATCATACAACATCACATGAGATTGTTGGTAAAAATTATAGTGTACAAATTATGAGTTTGTAAGATAAAAGTTCAAGCAAGGGAAACTTTCTTGGCTCAAGGACTTTACTTTGAGTACAGTGCTTTAACCGTGGTTTCTTGATAGCACAATGTCGACTTTTATCTTGATAGCTTCACCAAGAGGCCCTTGTACGTGGGAAATGTGTGTGTTAGCGATTCTACAAAGTTCAATATAATTTTTCAGGAGACATCACGAATGAATATACTCAAACAAACCGCACACAATATACAATAATATTACGCACTTGACACTCGAACTGCTGGCACGCCAACTGAGAATAAATGAAAGAGAGAAAAGGTGGTTAGGAAGTGTTAAGTCATGTAGATAGGGGTTTTTGGAATGCTTCTTCTTGTTGTTCAATAGTTCAACGGAACAAAAGAAGGAGTGGTTGTTTTTTTTTCACAGCTAGCCTTCATATGCAAGGATTTGCACGCATTGAGTAAAGTCAACCAATAACTAGAAAACAAGAAAAGATATGTGCTTACAAGATAAAAATCCAGAATCTCATTATTATTATTATTATTATTATTATTATTATTATTATTATTATTATTATTATTATTATTACAATAGGCCTATGTGTAAATTTCAGGAGTTTATGAAATAAAATCCTGAAATGTTTGCGTAATAGTCTATTACATGCAATAACGCCTGAAATATGCAACAATATGCACGATTAACTTTGCATATTCGTTATCTTTATTTTATTTTATTGGGTTATTTTACGACGCTGTATCAACATCTAGGTTATTTAGCGTCAGAATGAATTGAAGGTGATAATGCCGGTGAAATGAGTCCGGGGTCCAGCACCAAAAGTTACCCAGTATTTGCTCGTATTGGGTTGAGGGAAAACCCCGGAAGAAACCTCAACCAGGTAACTTCCCCCGACCGGGATTCGAACCCGGACCACCGGGCTTCGCGGCCAGACGCGCTGACCGTTACTCCACAGGTGTGGACTATTCGTTATCACAGACGTTCAAAACAATACAACATACATACAACAATGTGTTTGCATGACTTTCAACTGGTCAGTAAATATATACATATGCATATAAATTGAGGTTTATCAGTAATTAAATGTCACTCTATTGGACCAGAAAAGAAGCACAGACATAAGGACGGAACTGGGGATTTTGAACTTAAACGACAGATTAGCAAGACAAAAGAAAAACTGGAAGGAACATATATTAAGGATGAATGAAGACAGATTCCCAAAAAAATACTGAACTACAGACCGGAAGGAAGGAGGAATGTCGGAAGACCCCGCAATAGATGGGAGGACACTTTCCAAGAGGAAGGAACAGGCCACCAGGCCTAAACCTTGAAGATGAAGATGAAGATGATGATGATGATGATGATGATGATGCATATAAATTCTGGCACTAATAATGATAATAATGACTATGACGAAGACTATATTCTAAGGAGAAACAGGAAGAACATCGCGGGAAAGTATATATGTACTGTTCTTTAATATGGAAACTCACAGACTAAGCAATTCTATACACGTATTTGAAATTAATATCGGTAGGCCTACTACAAAAACTGAGGCTGAATGGCAATGCTGCAAATATCCTGATGGTATAGTAGCCTATTCTGGAGTGTAAGGGTTCGGTTTCATAGTTCCTTTCAGATTTTGCTAATGTGTATACATCATATCGTTTCATTTACAGTGAATAACTTCTATAGTTCAAAGCGCACGAAATAAATCAATGTGTGGGCTCTGTTCTTTGTTACCTACAGTCCAGATCTGTTTGATCCTTAGCTTATAGGATGATATTTATGGGTGGAAATTCGAGTATTCCAGCGAATCCATTACGTGAGTAAAGCAATGACTTTGAAGATACAGAGAGACAAACACAAAGCTGGCATTTATGTCTGCTAACGAGACTTCACTGAGCATATTATGTTATTACAAATTTAATTTTCTCATTACACTAGGTGTATTAAAATATTGAAGTGATAAAAAACCGACTTCAATATTTACACAGGAACTCTCGAAATTGATTTTTATGTTATCAAAATGTATTTCTCTCCACTTCGGGTAATAAAAGAATAGAAGCTGATTGCTTCTCATTGTGAGTAGGTCTACATTAACAATAACTTATTCATGCCGCCCCGTTTAATTAATAGCTACACATCTTAAATAAAATTGTGCACCACGTATGTGAATGTCTACGGCCTTTGCTATGAATAGATAGCTGTATAGGGTTGTTTCCGAACTCTGATATCGAATTTGAATGACATCATGTGCGTCAGGAATCACACCGACAGCTGAATTGCGGCGACAGGAGACAGACCAGTAGTCAGTGATTTCATAAGCAGAGTCCACGGTGTATCACAGTAGCAATGCCCAAGAAAATCGAGCCTTTTGGGAGGGGTACATAACAACTCTTTCCGATGCCAAGTACAGTTCCGTGAAAATCATATAGGAGCCTGCAAGAAACGTGGTTTCGTTATTTCCAAGAAAGGCGTCTTATGTATATCTAATAAGACTGGCAAAGCTCGGATGGGTTTAATTCTAGAGTGGAAAAAACAAGCAAATTCACCCCCGTAACAAGTCGCCGCACCCCACGAGATGATACAAATTAATTACATTCGAGCTTTACCATTCTTATTAAGTACATAGAAGAAGCCTTTCTTGGAAATAACGAAACCTCGTTTATTGCAGTCTTATTTTATTTTCACTGAACTGTGCTTGGCATCGGAAAAGGTTGTTATGTACCCCTCTCAAAAATGCTCGATTTTCTTGAGAATTTCTGCTGTGAGTCGCCGTGCACTCTGGCTATAAGATCACTCACAACTGGTCTGTCACCTCGCGTCACAGTTCAGCTATCGTGTGACTCCTGACCCACATGATATCACTCAAATTCGTTATCACAAATCGGAAACAACCCTGTAGTTCAATGGCATTTTGAAAAGACATAGTTTACACTCTTTTGCCACCAAATATCTTCACAATCATGGCCGTATTGAAATCTATTACCAAGCGTTGAAGACAGAATAACAGCGTTTTTGGGCATAGAAATTTGCTGTATATCATCTTTAATAACCTTGAAGAAAGGAATCGTTTCATTGCAATAAATCCACTTCATTGGGCCTAACGCATTCCTGATTGTTTCTATGTACTAATGAATCACCTTTGACCTGGATTAAACTCACGAAGGAAGAAGCTAGTCCGATAACCGCCACGTTACTAACGATGATATAAAAATTCTATGCAACCGAAATCCGATCTTTTTGTGAATGGATAGAGTGACTTTTACAACACTCCTCATGAGTTCTGGCAAAATTTATTGCAGGAAGATGTATACAGAGTAAATGAAAGTCATGAGATATTGCTTATTTTGTAATTTGTATTGAGCTATTCTTATGGTTATAATTTTTACTCATCATTAGACAAGGTCCAGTTGGGGTTTTTCTTTGGGTTTCCCCGTTCCCTCATATTAGGCATCTACATCATTCCGTCAACATTTCTCAATTTCGTCATCGTTCCATAGTATTCTTCGAACGTCTGCTAGCGACGCCCAGAGGTAGCTGGCCTAGGTACGACAGGTGACTGCCTAGGGACGAGTGGGGTTGCCTGCTCGAAACCTGAATACGCAGCGAACCTTGTGTAGTCGGTCAGTGAGGGTTTGAGAATGTACCTTGTTTTATGGTTAGCGGAATAAATCTTGGAAGATCGCGGTGCTGAGCCATAGTTCTTCTTCTTCTTCTTCTTCTTCTTCTTCTTCTTCTTCTTCTTCTTCTTCTTCTTCTTCTTCTATCTTCCATATAGGCTACCATACCTGTTATTCAGAGACGTCCACATCTGTGGAGTAACGGTTATCACGTCTGACCGCGAAACCAAGGTGGTCCGGGTTCGATTCCCGGGCGGAGCGAGTTATCTGGTTGAGATTTTTTCCGGGGTTTTTCCTCAACCCAATATGAGCAAATGCTGGGTAACTTTCGGTGCTGGACCCCGGACTCATTTCACCGGCATTATCACCGTCATCTCATTCAGACGCTAAATAACCTAAGATGTTGATAAAACGTCGTAAAATAACCTACTAAAATAAAAATATTCAGAGACAAGAACTTAGCCATCTCTTATGGAGTCTTCCTGGGCTCCTCTTCCCTTACGGAGAGTTGTCCCTTACAGTCTTCACTATCCTATCTTCTAGTATTCTATCAACACTAGTGGCTTGTGCAGCAAATGCTGCAAACTATGTTCATTAGACGTTCAAATAAACATTTTTCAGATTTATTTTCAATGAAGAATACCAGATATTCTGAAAGTTATTTGCTTTCATAACAATGAAAGATACTCTCTCTCGACTAATACTGAAGAGAACCACGCATATAAATATCTACATCACACCGCCATTAAATATATGAAAAAGACCGAACCCCACTTGATTAATAACTATAAAAATATTTGATTTTTAATAATGTTATTATCTTACGTAAGTTTTATAGCTTTCAGTAACATATACTATTAGCCGCCACTCAGTAAAATATAGAAATCAAAATCTAATTTAAATTGTTCTCTACATCTACTTACATAACCCCAAAACGTTTCACTTTCATATCATCAATATGTATAATTAATTAAAAATAGTCACATCATGGCATTAACTACAATAATATTTCATTTCTAATGGTAATAATGTCATCAAACCACCTCAAGTTTTGTAGTTTTTAATATCCAATACACAGCTGTACCCAGAAAATTACAAACCACAGAATCGAACCTGTAAATTATTTTTAGTAAGTTATGTTTTTAATAACCAATTTAATTTGAGCTCTAAATATGTCAGCATTCTTGCAGATTATGGCCTTCGTGTAATATTGTTTACTGTAGTATATGTTTTGTTTTATATTGAAATGCAACACGGCCGACTTGATGCTCGATTCGCTTCTCCTTTACAAAAAAGCGAAGGTTATATCAAGTCGGCCGTGAATGCTATTAGCTAGTTCTCAAAACTGACGACAGATAGATTTTGGAAAATAGGAAAATTATGTTTAAAAATTGACATTTCACTGAAAACTGCTTTTTTTTTTTCAGAAAAACATTGAGTTCCAAGCTTCAAAATGAGGGGTCATTTATTAAAATCCGTCCAGTCGTTTTCTCGTAATTTTCATTACCAGTTCAAATGATATATATATAGATGTTCCTTCCATTCTGTTCTTAATAATAATAATAATAATAATAATAATAAAATATAATAATAATAATAATTTATTTATTCTGGTGGCGACGTTAAGATCATCAGGCTTTCTCTTCCACTTAGCCAGAAACAAAAGAAGCTGATACAATTTTACTAATATTTAAAGAACACTAATAAAAATTTATATAGTCAGACAAGCACAAGTTGAGTAAATTAATGCAAATATACTAAATAATAATTACAAAATAATATAAGGCCATAATTTACATTCAATGAATATGCAAGCGGTAAGTGAACCAATATTACAAATTACAAGAATAACAAATTCAAATAAATTATCATTATACAACACTGAGAAAAATTACATATACATGTTACAAACAGAACACGAAATCCGTCAAAACCCGAAGTTTCTAGGATTTTCTAGTTTGACAGAGCTCTTTAGGAAATTCTAGTTTTCACTTACATAATTCAGTTACATCTAGAATATCTGTGCCTCTTTAGGAAATTCTAGTTTTCACTTATATAATTAAGTTACATCTAAAAATAACTGATTGTTATTAGTAAAAACCCGTTGTAACGATTTCAGAAAGTGAAATCCGTCAAAACCCGAGGATATTGCAGATAGGTTCACTGAACTTTAAAAACTGATATTGTAGTTAATTTCATCAACACCCGGTACATAAGACTTCCTTTCATTCAGATCCGAATTTGATATATGTCCTCAAATTTTCTTGACACGAGAGCAGATGCCAGATGCAGAAATTTCGCTGAGGACTGCAGCAAAGAAAGAAGCCATCGGAAGCGGACAAGGGTTCGTCCGTTGTGCTTGCAAAAAAATTGTGTTTCAGACTGGTGCTTGTGTGTAATAAAGAACATTCTCTGCTACTCTAAACGTCACAATAGCAAGGCTTGTAGCAAAAAGTGACTTGTGAGACAAAAAAAAATTAATATTGAGTTTTGTAACATAATTATTCGTAATTCAACAACAAAAATAGTAATGTTTAACCATCCCATAACATAATTATTTGTGTAATAAAAGTATTTTGTCTTTCAACAACAACAACGACGACGACAATAGTAATAATGATGTTCATGTGCAAGTACTAATTTCCTAAAATCGTTCTAATAAATTAAATTTTTTTAGATGTAACTGCAATACGTAAGTGGAGACTAGAATTTCCTCGGGTTTTGACGGATTTCGCGTTCAGAAATCGTTAAAATGGGTTTATACTAATAACGATCAGTTATTTATAGATATAACTTAATTATATTAGTCAAAACTGGAATTTCCTAAAGAGCTACAGTTATTTCTAGATATAACTGAATTACGTAAGTGAAAACTAGAATTTCCTAAAGAGTTTTCGCACAACTAGAATTTCCTAGAAAATTCGGGTTTTGACGGATTTCGAGTTCTCACTGTAACATATATACACACATTATTATTATTATTATTATTATTATTATTTTTTTTTTTTTTTTTCTATATTTCTCTTATATTAATATTGTATCATATAATTTTTGTAACTGTTAATTTTAATTCTATTTCCTATTTTATTTTATTTTATATTCTCTTATAGGCTTATTAATATTATATCTGAACTGCGACCGAACACGAGCGCTGCTCATTCGGTCTCAGATTTTGTTAATACTACTGTATCTCCTGTTTCATATTGTTTGTATTATTTTATTTCTATTTCTCTTGTTTGTTTGTAATTATATTCTTTATTCTGTATATTTAAATTTAAATAAATAAAATAAAAATTACATACACACAAAGGAGAATTAAACATGAATATGGTCAAGTGTTTAAACAATTTACTTTTAAATTGCAATATCGTTCGACAGTTCCTGAGGGAGCTGGGTAGGAAGTTCCAGAAACGAATTGCTGATACTGTGAAAGAGGAAGAATAGTAGCTGTTTTATGGTAAGATATAGATAATAAAGGGTCCTTTTTAGAACGAGTACCCAGGCTATGATAAGAGGACAAGAAATTAAAACGCACCGAGAGGTAGTTAGGCGAAGACGCCCTGAGTCATAATGAAACTGAATTTCAGTTCACACTAAAGCCGATGCGAACGGATTATAGTCCTTTCATTATAAAGAGCTTGTTTGTAGATCGTAACTAAGGTGTGTGGAAGAGTAACAATACAGGTTCTGAAGAATCCAGAACAGACACATATCAACTAAACCTTGTAGTAGATTTGAATGTGACTGCATTAGGCATTTCTTCAGTACACGAAGGTCCCTTGTTAATACGAATGAGCGAGCCACCAGGAGGTTCAGGATCGTGCAGAAATAATGAACACCCTCAACTTCCTCGGACAAACAGCGCTCCAGAAGTAGTTACGCGGTTATCACGCGCTCAAGTGCTCATTTATTATAATGTTCGGGGGCGCACGACACTGGCATTACGTGCGATAGCCGCGACTCGTCTCGTTCCAGCATGTGAGGTGCTCGATACTCTGGATTTATTTGCTCTCATGTCTCATTCCACACAGTCGTGTGTGAAAAGAGGCATCTCTAAGATTTATTACCTTTCTTTCGCTGTAGCAAACATGCTATATAAGCTTCTTTTGTAACGCTATGTTTTCCTGTTCATAAAACATTTACGTGACAGAGACTTCGACGTCAGTTATCGTCATATGGCAAAAGTTCTGCCCGAAAGTTTAAGGTATAAATATATAGATCAGATATAGATAATACTTGTAATACAAACGGAAAATGGAATCGGCACAGTTCTGGTCCTTGCTTCTAGAGCCTAACGGTCTTACTAATAAAAACTCTATATACAGACGTTTAACTGTCTTATACTTATACAAAGAGTAGCTCGTTTATAAGTCGTGTGTAAATTCCTTACTAATAATCACTACATACGTCGTGTATAACAGTTTAACTGTTAACACAGCTACGTCATAATTTCGTCATTACTTCGTTACGAAAGGTATAGGGAAGACCAGGTAACTTGATACCCTAAGGGTGAAACCTAACCATTTTTCCCCCATTACTACAAATGCTAGTGGATTATGGTGATTTTCTAGTTTGAAGGTTGAATTTTCTTTTGCCAACTTCGTTTCGAATTTCGATACTGACAAATACTATAAATGGTAGTGATTTTGTAACCGGTATGTTGGCAGCTGAGGCAAATATCGACAATATTTGCCGGTACTGGAGTTCCATGAAATTAAAATTGTACTAGATTTCTCAGCCGGTTACTGGAAGATAGTGAAATTCGAACTTATTAATAATTAATTAATATTAGTATTAATATTAATACATAATAGTTATGTTATGTGTTGCGTTGTGGTTATAATTCAAGAATAGTCAGATAAGTACGAATGAATATAATATACTTGGGCGTGATAATGCACGTGGGTAATGGATAGAAATATTATTTCAAATTTTAATGAATTTCTTTCGTGTTTAGATTTTTATTACTATGTCAAAAAAATGAAATAGTGTTGCAGTGACTCCTCCAAGGAAGAAAATGTGTGGCATTCAGAGTACGCTTCAGAAATCTGTAGTTCACGTGTATAATGAGTTGAAGAAAGAAGATAATGAAGAAGGAATTATGCTAACGGAGACAGCAATTACAACCAGAATAGGACAGTTATTAGGAGTAAGTATTCTTAAGCATACATTTCAAAGTGGTATTCAGTTTTAGGAGTTTGCACTAATAATTTCATGATTGTGGTCAAACAAAACAAATTTTTAGGTTAGGCCTAATGTTTAATCAAGTCAGTGATTTTCATATTGCTAAACTAAATACATTTAAGATACTGTAATACTGCAGTAGGTGATAGCTTAAATACATTTACAAATTAGACGAACAAGTAATCAAACAGCACGAAAGTAAATTTCCAGTTTTCTCTTTTGGTATTAAATTAACCGTTCAGATCACAATTTACATGCCACATCGGCCGAAGAAAATACAAGTCATATTGTAATTATTAACTTGATATTGCAGCAAATATTACATGAATGTTGGCCTGTTATGGTGCTTAAAAATAATTCAGTTTTATATAATAACTATATAACATACTCTATAAAGCATAGGAACGTTGACTCTGGCTGAATAATTTATTCATGACTGGTCTAAGTAATATTAAATATGGTGTTTCTTCAGAAAAGCTACCCACCCAAAGTACTTGTTAAGATATAACACTCGAGAGGACGAGGACGCACTACTGGGAAACTAACCATTTCTCTTCGTCCTGGACCTCTCGCATGTTATATTGGTAATTAGTAACAAGTTTGAGGGAGGGACTACAACAATGCATTAGAATATACAGGTAAGTGTCAAAGGATTTTTGTGCTGAAAGTATTTGTGGCTGTGCACTAAAACCACGTGTTCATCACTATGTAAATATCACAGAAATCAATTAAACAAAATAAAATTATGCCTTCTTTGGTGTAGCTTTTCTGGAGAATTACCTAAATATTAGCCTACTTAAACCTATCGTAGACCCAACCTAACATGTTGATCATTTTCTATTCATATAGCTGTAAATGTTGGTATTATGCATGAATTTTATGATATAACAATTTTTAGAAGTATTATGTTATTGTTTGTTATTACAGCTTGGCTTAACTACAGCCACGAAAGTGATCAATTCACACAAGGGGACCCCACTCGTGACACCAGGAAAACATAGACTACGTAAACATCCAGTGACTGATGCTGATGATTTTACGAAAGATGCAATTGCGAGATTTATTTATAACAAGTTACATAAAGGTAGGGAAGTTACAGGAATTATTGTGTTGATTTATGCAATGTAATTCTGATATTAGTCATAGGCCCATGTATAAAAATATGGCATAATTTTCATTTACTGTTACAGGGGAAGTACTAACAGCAGCAAAAGTTCTGGAACATATGAATGATGATTATGAAACATATTTATTTAGAGTATCCTTATCATCGGTGAAAAAAATTTTGAAAGAGATGAAATTTCTATGGAGCAAAGGGGATCCTTATACACATGTATGAGAAAGTGATGTTATTCGTTTTTAAGAGAATATATAAGAAATGTGGAGCGTGAGAACCCTAAACCCGTAGTATTCTTGGATGAGACTTGGATTTTTATGAATGGTAAATTTCAATGTATTGTGAGACATTGAGTGATTGAATTTTTTACTAACAAATAGATTAACACTTATGTGGAATATGAAATTGCAATTAATATAGGCTACTAGTAATGAATTCAGGTGGGAACAACATGTTTTGCAATTAATAGTTTCATATTATAACTAGAGGTTAGTTATAAAATTCTTGAACGGTTTTCCTGTCTTTAAAATTTTTGTGTCTCTTAGAGTGTCAATGTGAATTGCTTTTCTCTCTCTGTTTTTTTAAGTATGATCACCCACTTATTCATGAAATAAACCAGGTGAAGTTTCCAGTGACATGAATGGTGTTATTCATAGACCAACAAATGAGGGTGGAAGATTAGATGCCGGAACGAAAGGTGGATTTATACTCGGTAAGTTATATTGATTTATATTTTACATAAATTTGGCAAGAGTAATTTTTTAAATCAGGGTACAAAAATATAAAAATTGGTGACTAAATAAAAACGTGGGAAAGGCTTTCACCAAAGAGGATCTCATGTCATGTCATGTTATGTTATGTTATGTTTTATTTTCTTTATTTAAATGCTGTGAATTCATGTGACGTAATTATATGCCCAGGTATAATTTTTATTGCAGGTGCTGATTTAATTATTTCATGCAATTGAAAGAAAAGTCAGGACTACCATAGTGCTATGAATAGCCCTGTAGTTGAGAAGTGGGTGCAAACACAGTTGTTGACCTGAGAACATTAGGGCAATGCGTTATTGTCATGGATAGTGCTGCATATCATAGCAGACTTGTGAAAAATCAGCCAACAACAAAATGGAGGAAAGAACAGCTACTGGTGATTGCAACTGAATATAATAGATTTGTTGTACTAAATGATAAGAGTTGTACTAAATGATAAGAGTTGATGGTGTGAAATCACCTTTTGATATTACATTGCAATATTAATTTCCATACTTTACAGTCATTATTATTATTATTATTATTATTATTATTATTATTATTATTATTATTATTATTATTATCTTTACTACTACTACTACTACTACTTATAGATGCTACTTTTTTCTTTCAGGTGAAATTGAATCTACATAAGAATCCTAAAACAACAGAGCCTTGCCAATTACTGTTCTGAAGCTGCCTTGTCTTATGTGTTGTGTCTATATACAATTAATTCTTTCAGTTTTTTTTCCCCTTTAATGTAATGAAGTTGTTGGTTGATTGATACCAAGTGTTCAGCAGTTGATGTCATTTGTTATCTTGCACTACAATATTTAACCAGATGATTGGAAGCTGTGTAAAGTTAAACAGTCAAGACAATGATCCATATCTTCATTGAGATTTCAGAAATGGCATGGGGAGATTCTGAAATATCAGTTCTTTGTAAATATTTGAGACAATCATGGTCTGTGATAATATGAGTACTGCCACTGTAGATTTTCATAGAAGTTCAGTTATTAAATTAGGTGTATTATTTTTACTATGTATTGTACTATATTTTTGTTTCGCTTAATTGATGAATTATATATGCTGTAAATTGAATAGTAGACTGTAGGTCTATAGCTTAACTGATGAATTGTATGTGCTGTAAATTAAATAGTAGGCTGTATACCACAAGTGATGAATTGTTTATGCTTGTAATGTGAAGTAATTTGCATGATATTTATTATCAGTTTCTGTATATTTCAACTGATTGAATTGTTTATACTTTTAAATTGAATTAACTTGCTTGCTATGTATTATATTTTATAGCTTAACTGATGAATAATTGTTTAGGTTTGTCAATTTAATAATCTGAGTGCCATGTACTTCATATTTTTAGTGGAGCCACCAATGTAGCTTAGTCGGTAGACTCGTTGGCCTGCAAATTCAGAGCTGCACTCGAGGGTAGTTTGGATCCCCCATTTGGTCTGATTAGTTGGTTTCTTCTGAGGATTTTCCTCCATCGTGGAGCAGACGCCGGATGGCCTATTGCAATTTTTTCATTTGCTTTAGAATCATTCCGATTTTGTTACCACATTGTCATGTTCTGATCTTGTTATTCTTTTAACAGTGTGGTAAGATGCAGGTATAGATAACCTTACAGTAATTTTGCTACCTTTCAGCTACCTCATTACCTCCCACTCCATAAAGTTCATGGATCCACGGAAGTACCAGTCGTCGATGTAATTCGACCATTTTGCTTAAAATATTAAAACACTGTAAAATATTGAGATTTCATGCTGTTACGTCCATTACTGCAGCAAGAACATCTGATTTTGAATCTGATAGTATGACAGCCTTCTCAGATTTATGAAGTCGATACTGGAGATTTTGTAAGCTTAAAAGTGTATCTAAATTTTCACTATCAAAATTAGTCAGTGTTTGAAGTTAGTTAGTTAGTTAGTTAGTTAGTTAGTTAGTGGCGTTTAAAAAGGGCGCGTCAGCTACTATGGCTATTTGCGCCCTTATCTAAAATCTTTCACTAAACACAAACACAATACAATAACCAGAATGTTTAAAAAGCTAAAAAGCGTTGTCACGGTTAAAATGGGGCAAACAAGTGTTTGAATATAATTCCCTGTAAAAGGGAATATACTGGTATTGTACTACAACACCACTACATCTATGGCTTGGTAAACAGGATCCATCTATAAAAAATACTGTATGTAGTCACTCACTGACCAGATCATTTATCGTTTCTAATGATTTTTAAAATGTCTGGAGAAGTATCACATTTCTTAACATCATCTGTTAAAGTTAACTTATATACTATTCATTTTGAAATAACTTGGGATTGTGTTTTATTAGTAAAGTTTCCCTTAATTGAGCAAGTTTGAGTTCTCCAAGTAGAGTCAAAAAGTCTGTTGGGATTTTGGCTCAGTTTATTAATATTTGTGGACTGTGATTTTTTGTTCTAGACAACCATATTATCTGCAAATGATGAGATTATCATAAGATCTATTTCTTTAGTTAGACCATCGACATTAATATTGGAAAATGTATTCCTGAAAACAACAATGTGGGAAGCCCAGATGAATCTGTCTCTATTTACATATTTGTGACAATGAATCAAATAATCAAGTCACTGACCCAGTGTAACACTTTATCATGGACACCCTAAGTTTGCAATTTCTTAAGTGATTTATATCTACAGAGCCATATGATCCTTGAAAATAAATTAAAATTGTTAAGTTGTTTTGTTTTCTGTTTAAAATATCTTTAATATCTTGACTAAAATTTAAAATCTGTCCATTTGTTGAATGCAATTCTCTAAAGTCAACCCAATAAAATGAAAGTTAGTTACTAGATTCCAGGAACCAATTCAATCTATGAAATCATCTCTTCCATAATTTTGGCTATCATACTAGTAAGTGGTATCTGTCGATAACTCGAAAAGATATTAGTTGAATAATTGCTTTTCAAAATTGATGTTATGATAGATTTTCTCCAGACAGATATTGTATTTTAGATGAGATTACAAGATAAAAGTAGTGAGTTTGCTTGTTTGCCAACATGTTTAAGAAAATCAGCATGTGTATTGTCTGGACTTGGAGATGTTTTGGGTCTTATGTTATTAAATTAATAGTAATATTCAGTTCTTGATTAAATATTGTTATATAAAGTAGATAGTAGATTTAATATTTCTTTCAGTTTTTCCTTAATAGTCTGACGTACACAGATAAAACTAACAACCACACCACCAACTAATCTAATAGAAATTAAAATATAATTAAATGTAGTAAAAGTAATTAAAATTATAAATACACGTAATAAACCATAACCCCCTAATTTCAACAATATACTATTTTATTCCCTTTTACAGCTTGTAGATAATTATTAATTATAGTTATTACTTATTAGCATAATATTTATTGAACTTATTGGCTATTTCACTTCGTTTGAAAGATGTTATTGTGTACAAAAAGCATTTTTTGATGATCGTTTCATGCTGTATGTTGTGTATAAATCTATGATTTCTGGCCATCTGTTCTGTGTAATCCATCTTTTGTATAGAATTAATAAAATATTCTTTTGGTAGTAATTATTTTATTAATTGAGTATTTAATTTTCACCAGCTCACATTTCTTGAATCATTTGCTTTTTCTTATTTAAATTTAGGACACAAGAGCCAAAAAGAGACTTCACAGTTATGTATCATACATTTTTTCAATGACAGACGTGGAGTTGCAGAAATAATAAGTGTAAGTATAGCATTATTAAGCAATTTACAAACAAATGAAATCTTTAAAAAGGTATCTAGAAGTGAAATTACTTATGGCTTTTAAGGACCAAAATTATTTTTGTAAGTTGATTTATTATTATTTCAGTTTTAGCATAGTTGTATTATCCAATTCCTTACAAATTTCAAAAGATAATCAGAAGTTCATTCGAATTCCAACCAAAAGTCAATTGGTTATTAATTTATCTACCTTTAGGAAGTACAGTATAGGTACGCTGGAATCTTTGAAGTGAAGTGACAATAATTTAATTGGTCTTGGAACAGATTTGATTCTTGAATATTATATACTATACTTTGTTGTATATTTACGTCTAGTAACCTATTAATGCTAATACTAATAATAATGTAAAGGAATAAAAGAATAGAACATAGCAATACATTTCTCATTATTATTGAAACTATTTAGAATAACCTTCCAACATTAAGGTAAAGTACGGTGAGTAAAGAAGTCATTCAGTACATAGGATCGTGATTTTACTACATGTGGTGATATCTGGTAACAGTTGGCAACACTGACAAGGCGGAAATATTTGCTGTTTGGGAACTGAACTTACGTGATCCTCACTATAATAGAATATCTGAGGTTCTCTATCGCATCCGGTAGAGCGGTCTAGTGTGCTGTGTTAAAGTATCGATAGTACCCAACTGGCTCTGATCGATTACAACACTATATTTTGGTCAAAGAGTACAAGCTAAAGCTACTTATTCTGTGCTCTTTGGTGTGTTCTTCTGTGGTTACAAGGCATCCAACATCATAAAATGAAAGTCGATACGAACAGCTGTTAGAGGGGCGGCCATTTTTTCTCTATTTACAACGCTTAAACAAGGGGTTTCATGTATATAACTACTGCAAAGCAATTCCCATCGTATAGTTACAGACTGTTTATACATCCATCGCTTATGCATGGTTTATTAGTAACATTTTCTGTCTCAACGCTGCGTAAGTCTCGTATAAAAACTATACATGGTTTATTAATAAGACCATAAATATGCATGTTGCGTACAGTATAACAGTGTGTACCGTACACAAAAATTTCATTCTTTAAAAATTATATTTTATTGACGATTTTACATGCATCTGTTTTATACATAAATAAGCATTTTCGTACAAAAATTCCATCCGAATTTTTCCATTGCTGCAAAGACATGTAGGCTTTTATTCTTCTTTAAAATCTCAGATGCTTTAACGCAGTGTAATTTTCGTGAGAGATGTTGGGGTTTTGCAGATGTAAGGCCTACCAACTTTTCAGATTAGCCTACGTACAGACCGATTATTTAGTCCTGACAGCTCAGCGACGGGAAAGAGGGGAAGTAATAGTAGTAGTGGGGAGAGTTGCGGAGTAGAGATAAGAGTGAGCGGTCGGTAAAGGAATGCAGTAGGATCTAAACTGTACTGGAATCACAACGCTATACGCATGCGTGACATCCGATCGCTCTGACTGCAGGCGACAGACTAACCTCAACGTCCCTTGGCGTAACTTAAAGGACTCGCTCGACCAGGCGCACATTGCTGTCAGGACTAAATAATCGTACTGTACCGTACGTATGGGCTCCAGTATTAGTGTGGAGAGGGATGAGGGTTGGCTGACTGGCTTTACGAAGGCTGGACCCGGGACAGGTCCCTACACTTAGGCACGGTTTACATGCGATTACTGTTCAAGTCCGACAGGCGGCCTGGGTGGAATTTGTGAATTCGACGCTGACAGGTGGGTCATCCTGCCTCTGTCCCTGATAGATCCCGTTTCGCGGAAGAGTAACCCGATGAGCCTCAGGAGCCCGGAGCTCCAAGCCCTTCCTCTATAAGCATCGGAAACCCGTACTAGGCCTATCCCCAGACTTCGTCCCAGCCTAATTTTACTATTGTAGATAATAATGAAATGAGGGGAAGGTGGAAAGTGTTGTTGGAATGATAGAGGAAAACGTGAGTACCCCTAGAAAACCCCTATACAACGTTTGCTTTGTCTACTACAATTTCCACCACGACCTGACCGGGGATCGAATCCTGGCCGCCTGGATGGAAGACCAGCACGCTAGCGTTTGAACCAACGACGCGACCAGGGACGAGAAAAATTCTGTTAGATGGATAGCTTAATGATTCAGTCGTATTGAATACTTCTTGGTAACGGTCCAACAGATGAATTGATACGTGATGCTTAGGTAAACTAGGCTATTCTAATTTTTTCTGCTTTTATTACGTACATATCGGTAATACTCCAAGACCAGGGTAGGCCGCGTAATCGCTTAGAGAAACCAATTTTACACGATTTTCTACGCGGCGTAATAAATTAATTTATGGAAGTAAATTAATAAAAAGTCGTGAAAATACAGTTGACAAATATTTACTTTAAACAGTTACATTTGTTTTTATTTAGTTGGTTATTTAACGACTCTGTATCAACTACTAGGTTATTCAGCGTCTATGAGATTGGTGATAGCGAGATGGTATTTGACGAGGTGAGGCCGAGGATTCGCCATAGATTGCCTGGCATTCACCTCACGTTTGGGGAAAACCCTCGGAAAAAAACCCAACTAGGTAATCAGCCCAAGCGGGGATCGAACCCACGCCCGAAAGCAATGTCAGACCGGCAGGCAAACACCCTAACCGACTGAGCCACACCGGGTTTCATTTGTAATCACAAAAATTAATGTAATTCCAATGGTGAAATGTAACATAAGGCTTATACGTAAAATGAAATAGGCCTATAAGGACTTAAAAAATTGTGTCTTTTAATTTTCGATTGTTAATAGCCATAAGTACTTACCAACATATTGATCATATACGGAGATAAGAGCAAGGCTTACGTCTTTGAGAATACTAGGTTTGTAGTGAAGGACCTGCCCTTTTGCAGAAAACTATGAATGAACACACCTACGCTAAAATCTAACAACTTCAGATGCCATTAACTTTATCTAAAGTAATCACAAAATTTAGAACTATCTTAGAGTTAAACCAGAATTTTCCTTTTTTCCTTTTAATACGCTGTAACTTTTTTGTAATATTTTTATTTATAAAAATGACACAACGTTACTACACAAGAGTCTCACACTTTTCATTGTCATTTTCAATTGAAAGATTACTAACCTGTGAATTCTTCACACCGATGTTAACGATAATTAAGTAGCAAGAATTAAATACCGGCGTACCTCAGGCGGTAGACGCGTTTGTCTGGTTATCCGGAGATGTGCTCGGGCGTGAGTTCGATCCTTTTTTTGGGCTCACAGCCTGGTTGAGATTTTGCCGATGTTTTCCTTAAGTGAAAGACAAATATCAGTTAATCACTTGGCGAATTCGCCGCCTCATCGCCAAATACGATCTCACTATTACCTTTTCCATCGATGGTAAATAACCTAGTAGTTGATACTGCGTCGTTAAAGTGTCGACTTAAAAAATGTTGTGAGACTTCCTGTTGATAGGATCAGAATGGCTCAAGGTCGGCGATCAATTGTAATATTTGAGGTATGCTAACATACCTACTCGTTGGTTTTACATTAAAATGAGAGGGTAAAACATTACTGTAAGTAGCCTATATGAAGATTGACAATAAATGCGCTATGTAAAATCGAAATTTGAACAGTGGCAGAAAAAGTTAAAATAAATGTAAATAAAATTATAGAAATTCAAAAATATATTTTAAAAAATCTATACTATATAAATTTTACGATTGTAAATGCAGCTAGTACATCATAATAAAAAAATATAAAGTATTTGGAATAATTTGTTTCTAAAAGCACTATCAGTACGGTATGTAATTACGGTCTAGGAAATATGGGAATACGAAATCAGTTGAAATATATTATGTTCTACTGATACAAGTGGAGGATTACAGAAAATAATAATTAGGCCTACTACCTTATGTACAAAAGACATGAAAATACATCCAACATAATAATTTTCTAATTGTGGATCGGTGAAACGAGCGAAGGGATGAGCGAAGAAGATATGTCTAGAATAATGGAAGATGAAACGAACTTTCAAATTGAAATATAGGAAAAAAGACGACAAAAAATGATTGTAGAAACTTGAAAGAAGTGACAATATTTTGCTCTAAAGATATGGCGGTAAAATCTAAGTAAGTCTGAAATTCTGTATACATTTGCGACAAAAATATTCTTGTGTTATGTATAAAATTAACCTATGACCCATCGCCGTAGCTCAGTTGGCTGAGGCGCTTGCCCGCTGATTCGGAGTTGCCCTCGAGCGCGGGTTCGATTTCTGCTTGGCTGATTACCTATTGTCCATGCATTTCGAACTGGCGGCTCAAGATCAAGCAGTGGACTGCATTTGCCACGTGTGCTTACATCCTGGACCTTTCTCCTCAACTAAAGTCAGCTGGGAATTACCAGTGTTTCAGTTCATAGTTTTCAGTTCAGTGACTCGTGCATAGTTTGTACTTTTGTACGTTTGTACGTGACCTTGATCCACCAGTTCGAAATGTACAGATTTTAGTTGGGTTTTCCCATCGACACTAAATAACCTTGTAGTTGATACAGCGTCTTTAAACAACCAAGTAAAAAAATTATGCAATAATTTTTATAATGCAAATTAAGCTTTCAGGAATAACTCCCTGTAAAGTTAATTTGAATAATTTCGAGGGAAAAATTGTTCCGGGGCCGGGTATCGAACCCGGGATCTTTGGTTAAACGTACCAACGCTCTCCCAACTGAGCTACCCGGGAACTCTACCCGACACCGATCCAATTTTTCCCTCTATATCCACAGACCTCAAAGTGGGCTGACAACCGTCAAGCAACCAACATTTGAGTGCACACTAACTCTGTGTGACTTTAAATTGTGGCTTTCTGTTACGTACAGTGACGTGTATTATGCAAATTAAGCTTTCAGGAATAACTCCCTGTAAAGTTAATTTGAATAATTTCGAGGGAAAAATTCTCCCACTGGTACGTTTAACCAAAGGTCCCAGGTTCGACACCCGGCCCCGGAACAATTTTTCCCTCGAAATTATTCAAATTAACTTTACAGGGAGTTATTCCTGAAAGCTTAATTTGCATTATAAAAGTTATTGCATAATTTTTTTACTTGGTTGTTTAAAAACGCTGTATCAACTACGAGGTTATTTAGTGTCTATGGGAAAACCCAACTAAAATCTGTACATTTCGAACTGGTGGATCAAGGTCACGTACACGTCACTGTACGTAACAGAAAACCACAATTTAAAGTCACACAGAGTTAGTGTGCACTCAAATGTTGGTTGCTTGACTGTTGTCAGCCCACTTTGAGGTCTGTGGATATAGAGGGAAAAATTGGATCGGTGTCGGGTAGAGTTCCCGGGTAGCTCAGTGGGAGAGCGTTGGTACGTTTAACCAAAGGTCCCGGGTTCGATACCCGGCCCCGGAACAATTTTTCCCTCGAAATTATTCAAATTGTTATAATCTTTGCTTTATAAATAACGTTAATTTATTTGAAGTTATCTGGGAGAAATAGCGCGAAATTAGAAAAGTTTTTTGTTTGAGAAAGGCAATTTGTAAAATTTTGGAGACAGAGAGTAAAGAAGGACAGCAAGGGGCTCTATTTTCACGTTATAATTATAGGCTCAATTCTACGATGTATATAGCATGCAGTACTAGAGAGACTATATTCTAACATTTAAACTGAATAGGCCTACATGGTGAAACATTTCTAGATCAGATGTGATAGTTTTTGATATCAATTTAGTAAAGTAAGTTTTCCATCTCAGAATGAATTTATCAACTCTTCACTACCCGTAGACTCTACACGATTTAAATTACTTTCAGCTGGTGTTCATTTTAATAATATTTCAGAGATCTGTAAGCCGATGGACCTCAAGTACGTTACTCACATTGGAAATAGAGGGCCAGTGATACAAAAGAAATGGTATGTGAATGTCATATAATATTACATATTTTGAACTTAAAAAAATGCAAAAAATAATGGTATTTCAACCATACCCTCCAGCAGAAAAATGGAATCCAACGCAGGGAATGTTAGAAGCACATATATTTTTTATTCAATATAATGGCGAGCTGCCGTACTTTATCATATAAAATAATAAAACCTAAAAAAAAGACTGAAATTCCCTCGACAGTAATGAAAGGGTTAATATGAGAGTGGGAGTAGCCTTCATAATAAGGGTACATACTGAGTGTTAAGCCTAAACACGCAAGCCGCAGCGCCATGCATATTTCAAGAGAAGGGAAATACTTCTTATTAACGAAATTCATCTCATATTATGCAGCACTAGGGATGTCCAAACTGCAATGAGTTATATAAACGCTTCTTTCCATTTTATAGCAGAGAGGAATTACGCTTTAACGCGTATTTTCCAAATAATAAAATCTCCTGAGATATTACGAGTAAGAAAAAACTGTATAGGCCTATGGCACTTCTTACAAATAACTCATTGACTTATGAACCGATTGAAATTAAATTTAAAACTCTACCGAAAAAATATCAACTCTGCGATTCAGTGCATAAAGTTTTGATGTTTAAACCGACATGAGAGGGGGATACTATTAATGTATTAACCATTTTCCTGTTTCGTTATCATTTATCATGTCGCAGTGTATGATAGTCAATCAATCGCACTGTAATTTTTATGATTGATAGATCAACGTCTAAGGAAGACAGAGAAAAAAAAACGAAATCAAAATCTTTTTTGAAAATAGAGAAAACGAACTTCGAAGCATTCCGTTCAAAATAGTCACTTATACATTCAAAAGTTGGAGACAACATTTTTTATTTTACGCTCTAGACGAGGAGGGTCAAAGCGAGAGAAATGTTGAGAAATAATGGAAATTGGTTTTAAAAGTTGACGCTCTTCAAAATCTTTACTGGTTTTCGAGTTATGGCGAGATAAAGGAGCGTTTTCGCTTGGCAAAAAACTCAAGACTCAATATTTTGTCTGTTAAAAGAGAAAGATTGCTGCCATAGGTGCACGAACATCCAACTTTTCGGAGTTAGTTACCGACTCATACTCAGGGGAGCTATAGAAAGGCAAAGCTAAGTCTTATCCGTTAACAAGAGCTATTGTCCAGGAGTTGACTCGCTTTTAGAATAGCTGTTTTCAGTAAGTATCTCCGAAAAATCGGGTCTTCCAATATCTATGACATAGATATTGAACATGTTCAAACGCTAGAATAAGCTTAACTAGGCCCTATTAAGATATTTTTCCATGATGAAGTTAGGATTCAGCAACTCATAAAATTTTATTTTATTTTACATGGTGCATCTGGCCTTCAAAGTGCGTTGGTCAAGTCCATACGCAAACTTTCCAAAGTCACTTTTAGTGGGAAACATGGAAGAAAAAAATGATCGAAATCTAGTAGCGTTTAAAGGACATTAATGTAATTATCGAGTACGAACTATGTAACATATTGTAACATTTGACTCCTATATATTTTAATATAATAATTAAATAATGATACAATCAGTAATTCAATGGGTAAATAAGACATCGCCTTTAACATCTTCGTCGTCGTCGTCGTCGTCGTCGTCGTCATCATCATCATAAACCACATGGATTAGGCCTTTCGACCTCTTCCGGCGTCTTATAGAAACTGGTCTTTCTTTATCTCTTCTGTCTTGCGTTCTATAATTTAAAATCTTCTTGGAAATTAATGTCTGACATTTGCAGAATATGGTTGTAATATTTTCCCTGATAGCTATCTATAATTTTGTCGTTTAAGTAGAATATATTTAAAAAATTGAAGGATTTTTTAAAAAAAAGAACCATAGCGGAAGTCCAAAAAATGCAAATATGAAATATTAAGCATGTGTGAGGTTATTGTAGCGACTATCTACTGAATTAATATTGTTAGTGAAAAGAAATTTTCAGTGGTTTTTATGAAACAACCGAAGTCCAAAGACTTTTTTTTGTGTGAAAGCAGTCATTATCGAGAACAATGGTAGTTTAACAAATATACCATTCATATCATCTTGAAACTTTTATACATAGAATTTTAAAATGTAGTAGATTGATAGTATTGCTTCTTATGGACGCGGGAAAAGCCACCTCAGAGAAAAATTGTTGTGTTAGTTGAGGAGTCATCTTTAGGTACAGAAGTAACCCCATGGAAGAAACATAAGCACCGAAAGGAGAAAAAAAAAAAAACAGGATGTAATAAAGAAAAAGAAGATTAAAGGAGAGCCACACTTCAGCCACAACAGAGAATGTTTTCTTGAAACAACCATTGTCCACAGTTACCTACATTTAGATAGGCCTATTTATTTCTAGGAGGCAATTTAAGTTATGGCAGGGTGAATATTTCATACTTGAAGTATCAACAACATTCTTGCCAGATACTTTTTGTTTATCCTAAAAATTTATGTTTTTGAACTATGGATGTTTTTAAAAAAAAATACTTAAGTTGTTCTCTAATATCTGCACTGCGCTGTTTGTTTATCCTTTTACACCTCGCAACATTTTTCAGGAGACTCATTTCTGAGGCTCTAATTTTTTGTTTCTAGGTAAATAAGTAATTCAATAAATGAGTCAACCAATCTGTCAATAAATCGATAAATCTTAATCAGTTGTTCAAAGCAGCAGTCAATCATCCTAATTGTTTCTCTAAGACAGTGGTTCTCTAAGAGAGGGTCGCGAGATGATTTCAAAAATAAAACAATAAACGCCTTATTAACATAGATTTACTTTGTATTTAAAATTCTAAACATAAATAACGTTCAACATAACAATAAAAACATGTTTCAGTAAAACATAATTAATATGAATGATGTGCCTGTTTTTCAGAAAGCAGCTTCGCAAATTTGGTCTAAATATTCGATACACACACAATAATAGACTGATAATTTTCAAATTATTATGTTTTACCGAAGTACATATGATATTTCCGTGCAGGAATTCTGCGTTATCATATTATGAAGAATGGATAGAACAGAGAAAAATTCTTTCCTGCACCGGGACTCGAACCCGAGTTTCAGCTCTACGTGCTGACGCTTTATCCACTAAGCCACGCCGGATTCTAGTTCCGATGCCGGATCGAGTCCCGGTGCCGGGGAGAATTTTTCTCTGTTCTATCCATCCTTCATCATAACATTTTCAAGTTCAAGAAGATTTCTCACTTTTGTTTTGATGGCATCACAGACGAGAAACTTATTTTGCGTAAAACTGAGGTTGCAAATGTTATAAAATTATAGATATTCCCAATTTTACGGGGATTTGTATGTTTCGAATCGGGTTAAGGACTGGTATGGTAGTAGAATGTCGCCAACAAAAGACTCGCCCAAAATTGGGTCCCGTCTTCAGAAAGTTTGGGAACCACTACTGTAAGAACTGCAAATAATAATCGAAAGGCTCGTCAAAATATTTCAGTTAGCCTACATTGTTGAAAATTGAACATTTAAAATGACAGGATTGATTGAAAACCAACTTTACTTTGCAAATAATGAAATTTCTCTTCAGTACAAACACTGGATATATCTCATAACTCAAGTTACTGGTTCGCCTCGGAATCTAGAACGCGTCTCGCCGTTCCCCTTCATTACATCTGACTTTGTTAACGTGAAGAATATCAGACTTCCAACGTCGCTCGGAATACATGTCAGCGAAATTAATGAAATCTTTATTCATTTCGTTTTCATTTTAGTTTTCTGCCCAAGGGCAGGTCTTTCACTGCAAACCTAGCTTTCTCCAATTTTTCCTATTTTCTGCCTTCCTCTTCGTTTTCTCATATGATCCATATATCTTAATGTCGTCTATCATCTGATATCTTCTTCTACCGCGAACTCTTCTCCCGTTCACCATTCCTTCCAGTGCATCCTTCAGTAGACAGTTTCTTCTCAGCCAGTGACCCAATCAATTTCTTTTCCTCCTCTTACTGAATGATTCTTTAAATCTTTATCATAGGTGCTTATATCTGAGAAATGAAATGTTCCACCGTTCTATAGCAGAAGTCAGGTTACATGACTGCAACACTTTCTACAAACCATTCGGCTCACTTCCTGGCCGGGAACACGCGCATCATACATGCTTTCATGATCGACGTAGACTAGGTCATTATCGATCCGTAAAGCTTCCGCATATGTTTATTAATATAATTTTGATTAAGTTACTATAGCGCATTAAAATCATTAACAATATGCCTAAGGTTTTCGGGGAAAATGTTTAAAATAATTAGTATATACAAGTTTCTTAGAAAATATATAGATCGTCACAAGCAACGGAAGCTTTGGAGCTGTATTGACTACACAGACGTTGGTTCGAAACTTGAATAAAAGTTATATTCGAGCATTATTAATATAATAGCTTGTATTATCTAAAGTGTCCCTCACTGTAGCGTCATGGTCAAAGGCATCATGACTAAGGATCATGTTACGGAATGCGCGCTGGTTGGAGTCCTCATCGGCCAATGTAGGGAACTGGTACCAAACTAGCATCCTGATATTCTGGGGACTATGATAGATAGCGAAATACTGTTTCGATAACCAACTAAACGGCTACGAGGGTATCATCTTGCTGACCACACGTTACTTCTGTTCTGGTTGGATGATCGTTGACCTCTTTTGAGATATGTGGGCGAGAGGCCAGCAGCCGGCTGGTCGGCGTTGGTCGTTCATGGGCTGTCATGCTACGGATGTTTGTTATAATAATAATAATAATAATAATAATAATAATAATAATAATAATAATAGGCCTATATAATAATATTATTATATATTATATTAATATATTATCAAGATATTAATATATTAATAGGGCTATATAATAATATTATTATATATTATATTAATATATTATTATTATTGTTAGTATTATTATTATTATTATTATTATTATTATTATTATTATTATTATTATTATTATTATTAAGGTACACGTACCAAATAACGCCACCTTAACACCTCAGTCACTTTTGCTCTGGAAATAAGTTATGTACAAACACGCAAATTATGAAATAGAAACTGTAATCTTTTATTATTGTAAATATTTTTGTTTATCGCTGTTGTTGTTATTATTATTATTATTATTATTATTATTATTATTATTATTATTATTATTAATAAATTATTTTGTATTACAGTCTTTGTATCATTTCTGTCATGATTATTCTATTATTATTATTATTATTATTATTATTATTATTATTATTATTATTACTATTATTATTATTGTTATTATTATTGTTACTATTATTTATATCATCAGCATTATTATTTGAACCCTGTAAAATTTATGTAGACTACTGGACTGTACCCGAGCACGAGCATATATGCTCATTTCGGTTATCTATTCATATGTATTCAATTCAAATGTAAATTGTAAATTTGTAAAATCTTTACAAAATAGCACAATGAAAATGGATGTATTATATACCGAACAAGATTTAGAACTCAAGTAGGAAAACTTTGTAAACTGGCGTTATTAGGAACAGGTTGTCCAATTAACGCCACCTATTTTCTAGTAAGCTATACACTTATAATTGTTAATTATTTATTTTTCATAAGCAACACAAATTGAACTAAGCGACTAAATTTGACTTTCTGTTAATAAAAGGTACAAAATCATTCAATACTAATGAAAGATTCTTCATCTGAAACTGAAACACCGGATGGATTAGGAAAATACGTTTTCCAGTGACTCCTTACTTAAAAAAAAAGAGACAATGTGATACAGTAGAAAGTTATTAAACACAAAAGCATTTACCTTAGTTTAATATGAATGTTTCCCAATAAGTGAAACAAAAAAATTAAGTTATTTAAAAAAAAATTAAGAGTTCGATATGCAATTGAACCAAAATCATCACTGCACATTCTGAACATTTGTAAGTTGAAAGCCTAGTGATTTTCCCGATGTTTTCACACTGATGCTGTACTGTCAGACTTAGTACTAACATAACCTAAAATTTTGTCTGTAGACCTTTAACGCCACATGGCGTTGAAGCGCTACTGAGTACTTGATGACATGACATGCCTGTTTCTCTAACATTTTCAAATTTTATTGATAGCAAATACTTTCTATACATAGAAGAATGTTTAAGGATCACAGAAATATATATTTTAATATAGTTATTATTTGCTCAACACACAAAATAAAATATTGCCTCTTACCTTGATATAAGAACAGCCATTCACTATCAACACACAACAGAAAAATGATGGAATATAATGTCACTCGTAAATGTCAGCGGACAGCTAGTAACTCATTTCATCACTAGATTGCAAGCGAATGCAGGCTACAGTAGTGCACTACCGAAAACTTATGTCGTTATCAAATTTTAATAGGGTGGCGTTAAAGGTATACATGGCGTTATTTGGCTCAGGGACCTTATTATTATTATCATCATCATCATCATCTCAAGTAGGTAGTTGGTGTCATACTGACTACATTACACGAGTCCTGCCACATTTCTTTCAATGTAAGTTATAAGATTCTAACTCTGCTTGAGGTTCTGGCTGATAATTTGTGTTCCCAAACGTAAAGCGGATCGAGTAATCTCTCCTGGTACATCTATTACGTCACGTGAATGCATAAACAGGGTAGAATTGCACGCAGGTACGCAGAGATTACGGATAATAGTACAATACAGGCGCTCCATCGTCAATGTTGTTTATATAAAACACCAAGTTACGACTACTCTGTGATGTGATTCTAATACTGAGTAAGTTACATTTCCATTCAAACTTCTGTGTTAATATTATTTTAATTTATCAATCTGTGTTGTATTGTATTTTAGTTTGATCTGTATTTTTTTAAATAATTATGTGAGATGACTCTTTTCCGAACACAAGTTTGTCCCATTCCAATGTCGCTAGAATAATTTGTAAAGTATACACTATCTGACAGCAATATTTTCTTTATATCTTCCTTCTTTTCTTTCTTTCAAAAGAATGCTTTCAGCAAGATCTACGTTATAGTCGGTTATATCTTAATTTGAGAAGGACTATTTGAGCATAAGAAATGGAAACATACTGTGTAAAAAATGTAAAAAGTAAAACTGGAAGTGCGAAAACGCACTGGTATCAAAATACATTCTGACACTAGAAAACATCAGGAACATTTGCTGCTGTTTATTGCTGCATCAACTTCGGACGCAGATGTTAGTGTCCAATCTGAGTTTATTTAGTGATTTGTGTGAAATGATGACCTGTGCTGACATCCCTTTTAAGAAACTGGAAAATAAATACTTCAAGAACTTCATTGAGAAGTGTACGAACAGAAAAGTACCACGAGAGTCAACAATACGTGGGCATTATCTACAGTCGTGCTACGACAAAATTCTGAACTGCTTACGTAACACTGTGGGCAACAACAAAATATGGGTGTCAGTAGATGAGACTGCGCATAGTGTAGAAAGATACGTTGCAAACGTTGTTATTGGAACATTGTCACATGATGGTCCGGCAAAGAAGTTTCTACTGACATGTGAAATGTTAGAAAAAGTAAATAGTTTATCAATCGTTCAGCTTTTTGAGAGCTTTTTTCTGTTGTGGCCTGACGGGATAAAACGAGACAACGTATTACTGTTTGTTTACTGACTGCGCATCTTATTTGCTAAAAGCCGTAACGGATCTGATTTTGTTAAATGTATTAATTATATATATATTGCATACAGAGTATACACTATTAATGTGTATCATGTGTGCTGTTATGTTGTTTAATATATTTTATGCTCGACCATGCCGAAATGTAGTAATTATACACCTGGTAGCAGTCCTTTAATGCATGTCATTAAAGTACACCTACTCATTAAAGTTCAGGTGTTTTCAGCCAATTACAACTCAGCTTACAGGTGTTCAGCCAATGACAAGTCAGCTTTGTACCGTTATAAAACCGCAAGTATCGATTATTCTCGGATATGCAATCGAAAGAGAATTAGCGAAGAGTCACGGAGGCTGGAAATCCAATACTGTCGCAGAAGGTTATGTTCTGTTACTATAATAATTAGCATTAATTGTAAATAATATTCAAATAAATTCAATTTGTCATCTCGTTTTTCAATGTCGAATTCAATAATCAAGGTTATACCAAGTTTAACGGGATTACATCAAGGTCAATGACATTATTGTTCCTCGGAAAAAATCAATACTTTCGCGTCTGCGCACATCTCACAATTCACGACCTAGAACAAGGTCACTTCCGATCTTGTCAGATACAAATAAAATGTATACATCTGAATAATTTCAAGTTAGAAATATGGTCGAGCATAAAAAGTCGTATGAAACTCGCCTATAATGGTAATTAAGAAGCTCGTATGAAAATTATGAAACGAGCTTGGGCTCGTTTCTTAAACATCCATACTCGCTTCTTAATTACTAATCATTATAGGCTCGTTGCATAATGTACTACTATATACTGGTTCAGTATTATTATCGATCTAATTATATTTTCTGTCATATATAGGTGGCACTAATATTTTTAGAGCAATAGTTGTGGCGTGTTCGTGCATTTATGTGACTAAAAAGTAGCTGGATAGACTACTTCAATTTAGTTGAAATGCCACTTACAGTTGTCATGCTTCATTACTATTATGTACCGAACTATAACTTTCGTAGCTTCCTGACGTAAGAGTCCACACCTGTGGAGTAACGGTCAGCGCGTCTGGCTGCGAAACCTGGTGGCCCGGGTTCGAATCCCGGTCGAGGAAAGTTATCTGGTTGAGGATTTTTCCGGGGTTTTCCCTCACTTCAATATGAGCAAATGCTGGGTAACTTTCGGTGCTGGACCCCGGACTCATTTCACCTTCATATCATTCAGACGCTAAATAACTTAGATGTTGATACAGCGTCGTAAAATATCAATAAAATAAATAAAAAATAATAATAAAATCCTGACGTAAGAATTTAGCGTTAGAGTTTGAATTCTGAAACTCCAGGATATACTAACCAATAACTTACCTAATTTGTTTGGGAACGAAAATGCTCTGCCTGCTGATAATATATTATCAGGCCGTACATCACACTTAAAGGTATGTGTCAGAGGAAGAACAAGAGGACCGTTATTGTAAATCTTGTTAACTGAGAGACAAAAACTGAATGGAGAAAGTAGGTTATAGGTGCAAATTGTGATTTACATTTTTTCATTATAGCATCAGAGATCTATTAACAGCTTATTTTATAATTAACTTTAATGTAGTGGTACTTATTTTAACTCTTTTATTTTGACAATTTTTCCAAATTTGCGTTCTAGAACTTAACACAACACTTAAGATTATAATAAACTCGAGAACTATATCATTAATGAATACAAAGATACAAATTATTAATTTGGATTATTATTATTTACATAATTTTTGGACATAGGCCTATTGTTGTTAATCACAACTAAATTAATGAACATTTAAAAATAATATTTTAAATATTGATTTCAGTAAGATCACACCAAAAGACTGATATTACTAGTCCACTCTCTGTAAATGCTGTAAAATTAAACTGGCATACAGTACAGTAAATCATTCAGATTCTCCTACATCTTGCTTTTTTTTTCAAGTCTCAGAACTTTCAAGTCTGTTGACAGTTCAGTAAAAATATTCTTTACTAAAACATTTACAGCCACTCGTGTCCTACTTTTAATATACTTTATAAATCGAATCTTTGAAATTTTGGAAGAGAGTTTCATTTTAAAAATTGCAGTTCATTTTTTTTTCCCGAAACTCGCGTCACTGAAAGCAGAAATTTCAAAGAGACTACAATGTACTATCAGTAATATTTTTAGCTATATTTACAGCGACAAAAGAAATACGAGACATTACTTTTCAGCACACTCACGTAGGCCTATAACATTAATACTGACCGAAAACTTTTTGGAGACAGTATTGGGAAAGATAATGCGCTCATAATAATAATAATAATAATAATAATAATAATAATAATAATAATAATAATAATAATAATAATAATATACCAAAAAAAGTAAATGTAGCCTGTAAAACGCTTCAGGTGTCTTCCTAAACCCTTAATATTAGTTTAATAAATAATGTGTCATATAAGCCTATATTTACCTATACATAACTGGTCTTTTTAGTAAACTTATTATTTACGATACAAATGTTGAAAATGATAATTGTGAGCAGAGATGTTTCCGAAACGAGGCTTTAGGCCGAGTATAGCAAATCTATCAAAATAAAATCATTTTAACAAATCTGTCGTACACTAATTTTTAGGCAGTCGCTCGTCCTTGCTGGTATAGAGACAGTTACCCAGACTTCTTCGCTGTTGTATTTCCCTTCATTGCAAAATGAAACTTTATCACAGTAAAAGCAACTGTGGTCTAACTGAATTGGCAAAGCAACCGACTATAGGCCTACCTCTAGTGGTCCCTGGTGCAAATGCGGGTGACCCTATTTTCTTTATTACTTGTTTTATATAGTTATTCATAATATAGTTGTTGAAGGAATTTAATTAGTTCGTGTACGTTTCTCAATGAAAAATTCATTTTAAGAAGCCCGACATTGTTTCAACCACTTTATTGATCAGTTACGAATGCTGCCATGTGACGTCTGGTGGGAAACATTTGACAATCGGCGCAGATGAAAATAAATGCCCATTCACAATGAAAATTAAACATAGGCTAAACGTAACATAAACATAGAAGTTTGCGGTCAGGTTATCAAATCGGAGCATTCACCATGATTCACATAAATACTGTCACTACTATTACCGTTATACGTTACTATACAGCTTGCTAACTCAAGACTCTCATGTTTATGGTTACATGATTTGGAAACAATGCACAATCATACAGCGCTGTAATAGGCCTATAAGCCTACAACAGAATACGACGAAATGACGTTTTATGTTTCCATAGTTACCAAGTATCTTTACGGTTATGTTTACAGGTATGTTCCCATCGTGAACGATAGTATGACTTTTTGATTTTACGGTAACATTTATAATCTTACGTTAACGCTTACTTTATGTTTAATTTTAATTGTGAATGAGCCTGTGTTAAAAATACTTTTCGCACTAGCGTTAGTAGTTATTTATGTATTAAGTAATGTTCACCAGTCGAGACCGAGTTTGAGCCCGAACGATAGCTAGGACTGCTATTGAAGTAGTCCGAGACTAGCAAATTTTACTTAACTCAAGAAATGCATATAATGTTTTTTACGTGAAGCAGATACAAAATACTGCGGACGAAGGATTAGGGAAACAGCTGGAAGTGTCTGAGGTCAGGAGCATAGACAAGACTAATGGAGGAAATGCAAGAGAAGACATGAGAAGAAAGAGTGAAGGAATGAAGCGAGTACCAGATATTAGTGATTGTGAGGACAGAATAGATAGGGCTTTGGAGAGGTTATTAGCGAAGAAGAAGTGAGTGCAAGAAAGTTAGGGGTGGCAAAAGTGTAGGAAAAGGAACAGAGAAGAAAGTGTTAAGTGTAAGAAGATAGGGTAAGAGTGGAATAAGATAGACTATCAAACAATGAATACAAAAATGTGAAGTGGAATGAGAGAGAAATTGCAAGTGCAATTAAGTGAATTAGATATTTCAATTTTTCAATGTTATGGATTGAGAGTAGTATCAGGGGTACTACAACTGTAGGAGTGTTATAGAAATAAATATATGGAAAGAGGTAATAAAATAGGAAATTTAGGAGTGAAGCGAAAAGAAAGAGATAAATATGTAAATAAACAGAGGATAGAAAAAAAAGTGATGTAAGTGTTGTAAATAAGAGTAAACGGGAAAGTCAGCAAGTAATGTAGGAGAAAATAGCGGAAAAACAATGATTAAGAGCAGGTAGGATTTGAGGGTAGAGAAGAAAATAAATAAATAACGCAAATTATTAAGGAAGGAATATGCAATATTTAATAGGTGAGCGAGAAATAGAAGGGAGACAGTCTAGGTAAGAGGGAGAGAATAGAAGAGGATAGAGGGGGAAGGACATATAGCAATTCACTCATAACAGAACATTACAAAGTAATCAAGAAATTCTCGGCAAAGAATACATTAATAGAAAAGAGTTATATGTATTAAAGGGATGGTGGATCGATAAACAGAAAGGTGAAGGTCCACCATAACTGTGAATTGTAAAGTTGATTGACAAATGAATATCACATCATATCATATAATGTTTTTTTTCCACTCATTTTACATGATTTAATATCAGAACTGTTGGGATGGTCGTCGAGTTCTGAGTATTCGTTTGCTTCCTAGAGAAGTAATGTGACCTACATCTCATCATCAATAGCAGCACGCCCCTGAGCACGAGTTCTACTCTTTTAGGGGAGAGCTAAAGTTTTTCTGTAGGCTATATAATATATTTTACGTTAAAAGTATTAGCAAAATAAAATAAATAAAATGAATAAAATAAATATAAACAAACTTTTCCTTTTGTTAAGTTTATTTATACACGCTTTAACATCTGTTGTCATTTCGCGTGTTAGGATTTTTTTTACAGAAATTTAATCCTACAAGTACCAGGCCACTGTTGGGCCCTTGCCTTTTCCAAAAGTTTATAACAAATTACAAAAATATATTAACTTTTAATAGAAGTTCTAACCCACTTCTTCCCCATAAACGAAAGATGTTGTGTTACTATTTACTATGTTGTTTCCATTTTGTTACTTGATTTCTAACATTCTTCATAGAGTTCTCTTAATAATGGATTAGGACGAGTTCTAAGAGGATTGATGAACTTTTGTCTATTATTTGGGCATATGAACTGGATGATCCCTAAGTCTCCATAAAGTTGATAGTCTGCACCTGTTATAGTTCGAAACACAGAACGTTGTTCCATCTAGGCGTTTCAGGTGACTTGTATGAGTTGTTGCCCAATTTTTACATGCATATATCATGAAAGTTCGAATTAGGGATGTATACAGCAGTAATTTCGTACTTGGGATGTGGCTCTTTAGTACAGGATAAAGTGACATATAGCCTATCGCTGGAATGCGTGTTAGTATCTGTGGGTATACCAGTATTGTTGAGTTCCTGTTTCTATTGTGTAGATGGCTTGTTTTCATGTAACTGATTTTATTTTGATTGATGTTTACGGCCTTGGTGATTGAGGCGGTGATTGAATCATGATATGTACTCGTATATTTACAACCCGATATTTGCCTTTGTGACTGAAAGAAATCATGGAAAACCGCAATCAGATTGGCTGGCCACGTGATTTGAACCCGGGACCTCCCGAATGCAAGTCTCAACGCTATCGTCTAAGCCAGTGATGTCAAAGCAAGCGCATTTTTATGACCTTGACGTTGTGCGTGGGCATCAAGCGCTGGTGTGGAAGGAGAAATAAGCAACCTGTTGGATTAAGAAAACAGTGGTGCACAAACTTCAAAGGGAACGTGACATTTTATGTCGTTATTTTTATATGGCTTCTTTCTGTTTGATATTATCTATATTGTCTGTAAAACAAAAGTACTAACACCAATTTCTTAATATTCTAGTTGTGTTTTAAACGTTAATACCATAATAAAGAATTAAGAGAGAATATTCACATAAATTACTTAGCAGTACAACACTATACTCTACTAAGTGGATGAAACACATCATTCATAAGGGAAGTGATATTGCACCCCCCCCCTAAAAAAAAAGAAGATTGAGTATGACATAATAAGTTGGAATTGATATTGATGGTATATTTAGCCTTATAAAAGTAATCAATGAACTAATCAAAACAATATTATACTACAAAGCAAAGTTACCTAGGTACTCTATATGTTTTAAGTGTAACTAATATTCCAAAACTCTTATCGAATTATGCTTTTAAGGTGATATTGGTGAGCAATTCCTATTATCAGAATATTCAATTATTTTCTCGAAACCTGCTGAAGCTGTAGAGCTGACATTTTTACAACACATGGACACATATCTTTTGCTTATGATGTGACAGTAGTTGCTTTGTTAATTCATTTCCTTACAAATATTTTCAAAATTTCTAATGCACTATCTTCAGTAATACGTATCTACGGTATATTAGATTTACGAAAACATTGTTTCAGTACCTGTAAGGCTACTAAATAAATAAATCTATATCTGAAAATTTCACTTTTCTATTAAAAAAAAGTTGAGAAAATATTCATTTCGAATAAAAAAACAAACTTGTGAAAAATGAGCATTAAAATTAAAGCTTACAATCTTATAATGTAGTTATTCTTCTCAAACAAATCTAAAAATTAACATGGATACAGTTTTAATAAGTTCTCTTCCCTTTATCTATTGAATCAGTGTTCCATCCCTGTATAAAGCTCGACCAAGCGGCATATACTACCTCTTTCGTCTGTCTCTTTCCTTTCCTCTGTAAAGCGCTCAGGCTCTCCTGAACTCTGAAGCGCGCGCTTGCGCCTATGGACATCAATTGACATGACTGTCTAAGCCAACTCGCTCGGTTGCAACCACAATATCATGGTAAAATCCATTTACTTCTCTAAGGCCCAATTGTATAAACCATTTAATCTTAGATCAGAGGTTAAATTGATCCTTGTTTCAGCTGAACTTGGAATTTTGTGTTGTATAAAGTCTAATCTGAGATTAATTTGTCTCAAACTAAAGTCAACTTTGACTGAAGAAATTTCTCCGATTAAGTTAGATGATCCAAGTTCAGTTATTTATTTTCCGTTTGAAATATACGAGTGACAGGTTGTGCAAATAAAATATCCATTATTATTAATATTAATAGATATATTAGGTACATTTATATAGAATATATATTTCTTTCAATTTGTTGCCTTAATACACAAACATTCTTATATTTTATAAGGCTCTATCGTGTTCAGCAGTATCAAATAACATAACCTATAATTATATTATGTTTATAACAACCATTAATTATTAATGGATATGATAGATACATTCATAAATGTTCAATTAACTGTATTACTAAACGAAAATTGTCGTTTTATAAAGCTTTATTGTGTTTAGCAGTATCAAACACCATAACATGATAACAACTTGGAGAACAGTCAGCCTTCTTCTTACTGTCCGCCATTATTTACAATGCACAAAAAAAAAAAAGTGTCTGCAACAGAGTGTACGGAAAGTTGCCAAAAAGTAGTTGTAAAGTCGCTAGATTTCTCATTATCAACAAAGAAAGCTTACATTTTGTCACTATGGGGTGCTAAAAAGGTCACTAAATCCCTATTTAAGCAATATAAAAGTTAAAAGAAATTGTTGTTGAAAAAGAGTTAAAGCCGCTAGATTGGCAACACTGAACAAACCTGTATAACATGGTCCGCGCATCACGTATTTCACCTGTTTATGTTGCCAAATCCTTTTCACGTGAACTTAGATTGCATTTGAACCAAGATAATTTGATCGCAGAAAAGTTTTATACAATAGAAGTGTCCGAACTCGGTTCACTTTTCGATCTTCGATCAAAGATGAACTTTAGTCAGGGAGTTTTATACAATTGGGCCTAAAAGCAAGATAATAACAGCAGACTTACGGCAGTGGAAGTGGAAAAAGTAGTTTTCGCACGCTACTGTAAAATAGTCTTGCCTAGCGTTAAATGATCTACTTTCAGGAATAACTGCCTAAAAAAATGTATAATTGTATGAAATTACTCGTTTATATAGTGTCAGTAACTACATATTACAATGAGTGACTGCTGATTTTCTTATTAGGGATCGACTTATATAAGTAATTTTAGTAGAGATCACAATATTAGCCTATCAGAGTGTCAAAGTTGTCTTGTATTGTATTTGTGTAATTCCCCCTCATACACAGGTTCGCCACATCTAGCCTATATCGCCTAAGCAAATACACGAACACACACTCCATAAGAAAATTATTGGCACCTTTATAGCATTACGCGTTTAATTAGGTTGTAGCGAGCTGCAAATATCGAGTACGCGTTTTCGCCCTTGATGCAGACAGTGCAGCCACGTGTAAAGGCAACAAGTTAATATTATTTCGTTTACATTAATGTCAGGAGTAATTACTACAGTTTGTTAACTTAAACTGACTACTAACCACAATTTAATTTACCGGTAATGTGTAATGCAGCAATAGGTCTATTTGATTTTGAGTTCTAATTGTTATTAAACTATACAGAGGAATATGGGAGCTTCCTGGTGAACCCACCGTTATCCACGGAATACAGGCCATTATTTATTTACATAAGTCTGCTATTTATGTTGTCATAGTTTCCAATTGGCAGGAAATGGTTGCTTCTATCCCACATTCAAACACACTACACATCACTGAGAACAATTATAACACCAAACAAAGGTCAAACACGCTGTAATATTTAAAAGTGCTTCCCGTCTATCGTGATAAATGAGGTAACACAGCAGAAACGAGGTTGCACTTTCTGACGTTCATAAAAACTCTCCTCTAA
Source organism: Periplaneta americana (assembly GCF_040183065.1). Classification (NCBI taxonomy): domain Eukaryota; kingdom Metazoa; phylum Arthropoda; class Insecta; order Blattodea; family Blattidae; genus Periplaneta; species Periplaneta americana. The sequence goes on from NC_091125.1 coordinate 24,875,264, forward strand.
CACTACTCATTAAACCCATGTAAATTAACTTTATTAGCATTTGTTTTATAATGTCGTCTCTTCCTAATTAATTGTTAGAAGTGAGCTTTAACAAACATAATTCATTCTACGTTCAAAGAATGTTTGAAATGTAAAAATTGTTCCTACATCTATGTCTATAACTCCAGTATAGTGTAATACTCGTAGGAAGAAGAAGCGTCAGTAAATATATTATAATGCCTTTAAATTTGCTTCAAAAACGATTTATTAAAATCTATGTAGAATTAACCTTTTGACTATTCAACAAATCTTAAAGTACTGTAGTTAGCATAAAAATCTTTTGTAATATATTAATGAACTGTATAGGCTATACAAAAAACAGGAAGATATTCAATTTATTTTCACGTAACTATCATACCAGACGTGTTTAAAACTACAAGACATGAACGTAGCGTCAATTTTTGTACAAGATTATAACCCGTAATCACCCAGGTGTGGTCTGTAGGACCACTAAGTTTGGTCACACTGCTTGTATCATTTAAACTATTTACGTCACACGGCTGTTGGTGTATGTATTTGTTCAATGTTGTCAGCCAGATTGAGTAGTGTTTTCTTTCACAGTTATCTCACACAGAAACATAGGTAGTTATACGCGTTCAAAGTTTCTTGAGTTGTGTGTGTGACTATACCTGGGTATAAGCCATATCAGACGTCTGTTCTTTCCATACAGTGAACACAGAAGATTCTAATTTTGAAAATATCATCTCGCACTGGGTAGAGAAAGAGGGAGAGAGTAGTGACTGTGATAAAATGTTAATGAAAATTGTGTTATACAGAGTGATCATGATTATTCATCGGAATTGAAATTTGTCGATGGTGAAAACAGAGAACAAGGGGTAACAGCAAATCATGATAAGGCAATTTCTAATGATAATGATACAAGTGAATTTAGGGATCACACAAATGAATCTGATGACGAGGCAAGTGAATCCAGGAACGATGAAAATGAATCTAGTGGTGACGTACTGAGAAAGTACTATGGCAAGAATCGGTTCAAGTGGTCCGCCAAAGAAGTTCTACCTCGATCAAGAACTAGAGAAGACAATATTGTCATGAAATTATCAGGATTACGTCGGGAAGCTCGTTAGGAGATGAAGCCGGTCCACTACAGATTTGGAATTTTCTAATGACAGATGCTATGTTGCTTGATATAGTGAAATGGACAAATAAAAAATTGTGAAGCAAAGAAGGAACTATAGTGACAGTTACACAGTGCGTGACATCGATATAATACAGATGAAGAAGTTTATCGATCTGTTGCTGTACACTGCAGTATTTAAATCGAATGATGCAGATTTGAACAGCTTCCTGCCTTTCCAATTCACATTTATATTCTGCAGGATGTCCATTAGTTTGTTCCAATCCACTCTCTCAATCGCCTTTTCTAGATCCACAAATAATATATACACTTTTTATTCTTCTCTAAGTTTCTTTCGCCGATTGTTCGTAATAGTCCAATTACATCCCTTGCACGTTTTCCTTTCTGAAGCCAAACTGCTCATCTTTCAACTGTCCTCCCATCTTGGTATATAAACGTTGATTCAATATTCGCATGAGAATCTTCTCCGAGTGCGATATGACGCTGATACTCCTGAACTTGTTACATTTCTTGGCATTATTTTTCTTTGGTATTGGCAGCAATACCGTCTACGTAAAATCTTCGGGCCATTTGCCTTTCTCATATATTTCGTTGCATAATGAAAGAATTTCCTACAAAATTTCCTTCTTGTCTTCACCCAAGCATTTCACTAATTCAATGAGGATTCCATCAACTCCTGTTGCTTTCACATTCTTCATTTCCCTAAGCGCTTGTTCAACTTCTTCTCTTAAAATAGGAAATCCTTTTTCGTCTTCTGATACGGTTGCTTCGTCTTCTAGGGCTAACTTATCCGAACGATTCCCTGTCTCATATAACTCTTCTACATATTTCATCCATGTGTTCAGTATTCCTTCTTTGTCTGTTATTTAATTACATATTTTGTTTTCTATCAACCACATGGATTTTCTGTTCTTATTTGTGAAGTCCAAACATTTAACTTCGTGATGAATTAAATCATATCTTCCTCTTCTCTCTAGATCCTCTACTTCTTTACATTTCTCTTTCATGCAATCTCTCTTGGCTTTGCCAGTTTCGCTTCTTAGTTCGTTGTTTAGTTTCCTTTTACCTTCTTTCGTGTTGATGTTTTTCCATTTTCTTCTTTCCTCAATCTTCTCCAACATTTTCCTTGTAACCCAAGGTTTCTTCGTTCTCACACATTCTCTGTATCCTATTGTTTCTTTTGCTGTTGTCTGTGTACAGCTTTTTAGATGAGTCCAATTTCTATTCTCAGGTGTGGATTCTAATGTGGTGGCTTTATCTTGAAAATTTGCTTCAAATTTTCTTCTTTCCTCTTCATTCTTCTGTTTTCCCATATCAAATTTCTTCGTTATTTGTCTTCCTTATATTTTCTTCAGACTAATATCTACTTCGCCTATCAGCAGAACATGATCTGAGTTAATAACCGCTTCTGATAAAGTCTTTGTATTTTTTTAAGCAATTTCGGAATCTTTCCTGCACCAGTATATAGTCTAGCTGATATCTGCTTTCGTCCCTTGGGCACGTTCATGTATATCTTCTTCGTTTATGTTGTTGGAATAATGTATTTCCAAAAATCATTGAATTTCTTTTACAGAAATTTATCAAAGATTCTCCTCTGTCATTTTTTTTCTCAATCCATATTTTCCAACTGTTCTTCCATCTTATCCTTCTCCTATTACTACGTTCCAGTCGCTCATTAGGATTACGCATGGTACCTTTTTCTCCCTCTCAACTATCTCTTCTTCTATCTTGTCATAGCTTTCTTCCACTTCTTCTTCTACTAATCCACTATGTGGCATGTAAATTTGCAAAAGCACCAAGTTTATTTCTTCCCTTGTAGAGTCACCATTATCATCCGGTCATCTAGGCTATATAACACACTGATATCGCTTTATATTTCACACGAGGTCCTAATAATACACAAACACCATGACTTCCTTTGCACTCACCACTTGAATAAAAAACTTAAATTCATTACTCACCAACTTGCCACTATTTTCCCACCTCATTTCTGATATTTCCATCACATCCAATCTGTTTCTTCTCATTTCTTCTTTGAAGTTTTCCAACTTACCTGCTGCAAAATAGTCCTCACATTCCACATTCCAATCCTCAATCATCTTTCCTTCTCTCTAATGGATTGCCTAATAATCTGTCGTTATTCAGCATACCTCTCTCGGACATCCTTAAATATGTAATCTTCTCTTTATTACATAATTGTCTTATATTCCTAAATACGAGTTTACTCTTCTAGGGCTGCACTAGAAATATCGCTTTAAATTTACTTAGATATATACTTTTGTATTTTGTAACTATTATGTATCTATTGCAGTAATCTAAATATAGCAGAAATAACAATTATTATTGCATCTATATTAAAAATGATAGAACCCATGTGACACATTAATTTATTCCTGTCGATTTACAAAATAAGAGAAGACAATGATTTAACTATATTATAACTTTTAAGAAAATATAACTTTAAATCCTTTTTTCGCCACCAGCAATCCAAACATACATCTAAAAAATGTTCATTAAATACATTATTGTATATTTCACAAAATGTTTTTGATGCCGTTATGTTTCGATAGAAAAGTCGCCCTTGGTAGCGTCGTTGGTGAGCGCTGGCCTTCTATGCTCGAGATTGAGAGTTCGATCACGGTCATTTAAGTGTGTTTAAATGCGATAGGCTCATGTCAGTAGATTTACTGGCATGTAAAAGAACTCCTGCGGGAAAAAATTTTCTGCACATCGGCGACGCTGATATAAACTCTGCAGTTGCGAACGTCGTTAAATAAACCATAATTTAATTTTTTATGTTTTGATAAAAAAAAAGCGCACCGTTAGCCGATCGGTTAGACAGAGCATCGACTTCCCGCGCTGGTAAACCGGGAGGGAGTTGTGGCAGATAAATACATATTTCGATTAAGAAATTACTGACAAGTATCTCTTTTAAACCACGTATTCGTCTTTAACGTTATAATTTCATCATTATCACCATATGAAACTCGATTGAAAGCCTTGACCAGATGAATTACAGCTGATTTAAAGTTCACACCATTCATTCATTTATTCATTTTTCATTCATTCATTTATTAATTCATTCCACAAACTATTAGGAAAAACACTAGAATTTTACTTGAAGCAAGTAAAAAAATAGGTTTGAAAGTAAATCCCGAAAAGACAAAGTACATGATTATGACTCGTGACTAGAATATTGTATGAAATGGAAATATAAAAATTGGAAATTTATCCTTTGAATAGGTGGAAAAATTCAAGTATCTTGCAGCAACAGTAACAAATATAAATGACACTCGGGAGGAAATTAAACGCAGGATAAATATGGAAAATGCCTGTTATTATTCGGTTGAGAAGCTTTTATCGTCCAGTCTGCTCTCAAAAAAGCTGAAAGTTAGAATTTATAAAACAGTTATATTACCGGTTATTCTGTATGGTTGTGAAACTTGGACTCTCACTTCGAGGAAGGAACAGAGGTTAAGGATGTTTGAGAATAAGGTAGTTAGGAAAATATCTGGGCTAAGAAGGATGAAGTTACAGGAGAATAGAGAAAGTTACATAACACAGAACTGCACGCATTTTATTCTTTACCTGACATGATTAGGAACATTAAATCCAGACGTTTGAGATGGGCAAGGCATGTAGTATGTATGGGCGAATCCAGAAATGGATATGTACAGCATGCCTTGACCGCATCGCACGCAATACTAGCGCCCTTGTCAAGCGTAAGAACGAAGCGCATGCGCATCAAGTAGCCTACACAAAACTTTGAGATTGTTGGTAGCCTCTGATGCCTAACACGTTCTTTTGTCATAAATAGCTCCTTTACTTCAAATACTTAAAGTTGTTATGTTCATTTAGAATTGCCCTCTATATATGACAAATCTGTGACGTTTTAAGAAGCAGCGTTCTGCACTTCTCCTCTATTTAGTGTGCCCGCAACGGTAACAGCTGAAGTGTCAGTGGTCTCTGTTGGCCACAACACGGTAACAGATGCAGCTTGTTGGCGCTTGTTCACAAGACCGCCCGATTATAATGACCCAGAACCCACAATGGACCGTTATACACCACTGTTTCTTAATGAAGGCTAAAACTAATTAGAGGCTGATCGAAGCAGTTGTATTTGAAGACTGGTTATGAAAAAAGCTGTAAGCACCAAAGAGAAAAACACTAGAAAGGAACTAGTACTAATGCAATACATTTCGCACATCTATGAGAGAAACCAGATTCTAAATATAATTACAATGGGACTTACTGTCTTTTCTTAGTAGATTGAGCCAGGGACACAGATTCTTTTTGGGAAAAAATAATTTTCAAATATATTGGAACTTACAGCCTTTTTGATGTTCAATCTTCATTTGTTGTTAATCTACACACAGCTTGTAAACCGAGGTACGAACCGAACTTTCTTACTTGCTAGAGTAACGTGCTACGAAGTGAAAGGGCGCGGATTCTTAAGTTACAACATGAGCCTCAGGTAAAGTTTGCCTCGTATCGTTTCAATTTTTATCTGAGTAAACGCGGCCGAAGCGTGATGTTAAAGAAGAACCAGACATACTTGACTTCCAATGACGTTTTATCACATACGGTCGCAAAATATGTGCAGCTTAAGCTTTCGTTCCTTCCTTTGTTTGCGTTTACATAGCAGCCATACCCTGCTAGCAAATTTAATCCCTTGGCTTTTCCAGTATTTCTACGTATTCTTGCTTTTTGGTTTTCTTTGAGAGATTTCTTCTCGGAAAGGTAATACCGCATAACCTATTCACTTTAAAAGTATGACAAAGGTTATTTACATGTTCTGCATTTCCTTTTGTAATGAATTGCTTGCATTTTGTTTGTTAATAATCTCTTATTTAAACCAAACTTTAGCAAAACACAAGTCAAGGATTGTGGATAATTCTTTCTATACAGAGTGAATCAAAAGTCTGGAACCATATAAATATCTTCCATATCCTTGATTTTCGATTACATAAAGGGCTTGATATATGAAGAGGAAATTTAGAATGTAGATAGAACATTTTGTAGCATTTTCGGGGTAACCTTAGCACAGGTTTCAATGATACGGTTCTTTAAATTTTCCATATTCTCAATTTTCTCTTCATCCTACCAAGCTCTTTATATTACCTCAAAAGAAAAAACCAAGGAGTGTTAAATATGGAGATCTGGCCGGCCATTCTACTGGTCCACTCGACCAATCCAATGTCTAGGGAACTGTTCGTTCAGTCTGCTGCAACATTTTTGTGGCTTAACCACCAGAATGAAGAATGATATCAATTCCTTCCTCTATCGATAATGTCATCACGAAAATAAAAAAATGGTATAGGAAAGCTTCAAATAATCACAACAATGCATTGAAACTGTCACAGGTTAACCAGACAGCAAAGCAGGAGAAATTACTTAACAGAATTGCATAAAAAACACCTTCTCCAAAGCCTCTTCAGTACCGTACCATGTTACAAAATATCTGCAGATGCAGTAACTAGTATAATGTTTGTGTAATTATTACAGTTACTTGACAACGATTAGAGATATCTCAAAACGGTTTGCACCATTGTTTTTCTCAGAAAGTGTCACATGATTTTGAGTACATACATGAACCCCTTTCCATTTAAAATTTCAAAGTTACATTAAAAATGGCGGATTTTGAGATAGCTGAGAATCGAATGTGTCATTGGTAGAGCATTTGGCCTTACAAATATTGGTAACAACTATAGTAATCGAAAATCAAGCATATGGAAGATATTTATATGATTCCAGACTTTTGATTCACTCTGTATATTGTTCGGTTTATACAGAATGAGGGGGTCTAACATTATCTCCTTGAATATATTCTAAACATGTACTATTAATACTATTTCCATAGATATAACATTCACAATCTTCTGCCCAATGGCAGGTCTTTCACTGCGAACCCAGCATTCTCCAATCATTCCTATTTTCTGCTTTCCTTTTAATCTCCGCATACGATCCATATCTTAATGCCGTCTATCATCTGATATCTTCTTCTGCTCCGAACTTTTCTTCCATACGCTTTTCCTTCAAGTGCAACCTTCAGTAGGCAGTTTCTTCTTAGCCAGTGACCCAACCAATTTCTTTTTCTATTCCTGATCAGTTCCAGCATTAGTCTTTCTTCGCTCACTATGTCATGTTTTGCATGGAAAAGATAAATGCGGTAGCTTCCCGTTGCTTTCCTCCACCACTATCTAGAGTAGATAGAGTTTCTCAAATTTAGCTTAGGCTGTAGTGTTTGTGAAAATTATAAGGTGTATTTTCATCATGCAGTTATAATTTGTCTAATTGGACGATGTTTATATTTGGAGTAGAAATAAGCTTGGATGGCGGAAATTCTACTTGAAGCAAGTAAAGAGATAGGGTTGGAAGTAAATCCCGAAAAGACTAAGTATATGATTATGTCTCGTGATCAGAATATTGTACGAAATGGAACTATAAAAGTTGGAGATTTATCCTTCGAAGAGGTGGAAAAATTCAAATATCTTGGAGCAACAGTAACAAATGTAAATGACACTCGGGAGGAAATTAAACGCAGAATAAATATGGGAAATGCCTGTTATTATTCGGTTGAGAAGCTTTTGTCATCTAGTCTGCTGTCAAAAAATCTGAAAGTTAGAATTTATAAAACAGTTATATTACCGGTTGTTCTGTATGGCTGTGAGACTTGGACTTTCACTTTGAGAGAGGAACAGAGATTGAGAATAAGGTTCTTAGGAAAATATTTGGGGCTAAGAGGGATGAAGTTACAGGAGAATGGAGAAAGTTACACAACGCAGAGCTGCACGCATTGTATCCTTCACCTGACATAATTAGGAACATTAAATCCAGACGTTTGAGATGGGCAGGGCATGTAGCACGTATGGGCGAATCCAGAAATGCATATAGAGTGTTAGTTGGGAGGCCAGATGGGAAAAGACCTTTGGGGAGGCCGAGACGTAGATGGGAAGATAATATTAAAATTGATTTGAGGGAGGTGGGATATGATGGTAGGGACTGGATTAATCTTGCTCATGATAGGGACCAATGGCGGGCTTATGTGAGGGCGGCAATGAACCTCCGGGTTCCTTAAAAGCCAATAAGTAAGTAAGTAATAAGCTTGGATGAAATTAGAATGGCAATGGTGTTTTCAGCACGTTTATAGTGCAAATACTTAAATGAGTTATCATCATAAAAATTTACCTTTCAGATCCAAATGCTGACTCTGTTTTCATTGGCTAGTATGCACAAGATGCAGGATAAGTGAACTGTGATAAAGAAAATGTAAATTAGGACAATATATTCCTCATATTCATAAAGCAAATATTGTATTTTACTGATGTTTGTTTTTAATTAATATTTTCAAATGTATGTGAAACTGGCAGAATAAGTAATAAGTAGGAGAGTAGGTAAACAAAATCAGTTGTATTAAGGAAACACAAGTACATATATTCATTACAGAAAACTCGCCTTGCTTATAAATTAGGTTATGTTCAAAATGATACCATTCGCCGCAATGCAAGCTTCTAGTTCATGACGCAGTGACTGCTGCTCATGATAGGCTGTAGTATCTCAGGAGTAATCTCGTTGCAGACTGCTACAATCCGATTTTGAATGTCTGTACTTCGTTCTATAATGTCTGATAGGAAACATAAACATTGACGGCAGACGGAAGGAAAAGGATAATTTTGCTATCCAACCAATGGCAGAGGTCACATCCAGGCTTGTTTTGAAGTTTGTTGAGGTAGAATTCATCGTTTAAAAATAAGTCTGGAATATGATCTATATCATTGGTTAATTAGCAATTATTTTACTTCATTTCTCTGCCGCAATTTTTACGCAATATAGTGATAGAGACTACTCGTTACTTCCTTGTAGACAACATCCTTCAGTGTTCCTCATAGAAAAAATTATAAATGCGTCATAGCGGACGACTGAGCTTGCCATCCTATAGGAATGTAATATAAAGTATACAGTAAGTCTTCCCTAGCACATATATATCGGTACTCATATTTTAGTATATTATATTCAAGGTGTTACAGAATCTGCTAGTGCCGTAAGGAGATTATTACAAGTTTCAGGTCGAACTACGATTCATAGATTAGTAAATAAATTACGTGGAACGGGAAGTTTTCTTCTTAAGAAACCACGTACAGTACTCACAGAAGAAACTCTAGATATCATAGGACACGCTCTGGAAAAGTTTCCTAGAAAATCACTTCGACGTTTTTGTCAGCAAATGAAAATTTCCTATGGCTCTGTTCGAACGGCTACAAAGCTACTGAAGTTACTGGCTTGATAATGTGAGTACTTTTATTTTTAAGTGTTTATTATTTGTTTCTTTGTTAGAAATAACTTACGCGGCAAACCGTAGTGTATATTTACTGCGGACTTCCTGTCACTCGCCTCCGCGCGCATAGCAAGTCGGCCGGCCGGCCGGCCGGCTAAGAACCGTGAAACCTGTTCTGCTCTATACTGTTCATCCAGTATAATAATGCTCATCCTAGCAGCATTACAATTCATGTGGTAAGAGAAAATGTCTGTTACTTTTTCAGCACGGCTTTCCAGTCAACATTCTCTCATCACACAGTCAACGGTTTCAAGTGAATGTCCAGCAGCTTATTCTGAGAAGCAATACATAATAGATCCGATAAAATAGATGAATACAAGGTTGTTTCCGATCTCTGGAAACTATTTTTGAATGACGTCATGTGCGTCAAGAATCACACGACAGCTGAACTGTGGTGAGAGGTGACAGACCAGTAGTGAGTGATTTCATAGTCAGAGTGCACGGTGTCTCACAGCAGCAATGCCCAAGAAAATCGAGCCTTTTTCGGAGGGGTACACTATGCCAAGTACAGTTACGTGAAAATCATGGAAGTCAGCAAAAAACCTGGTTTCGTTATTTCCAAGAAAGGCAACTTCTGTGTACTTAATATGACTGGCAAAGCTCGGATAGAATTAATTCCAGAAGGAAAATAACAAGCAAATCCACCTCTTGTCACAAGGCGCACTACCCCAGAAGATAATACAAATTAATTAATTTCACACTCTCCATCCTTCTCCATATCCACATTTCAAAACTTTTATTCGCTTCGTCGCACTAATGTCCATGTTTCTGTCCAATAAAATATTACACTCCACACAAAGCACTTCACTAAACTCTTCCTTAGTTCTTTTTCCAAAGATCTGCAAAAGATTCTCCTTTTTCTATTAAAAGCTTCCTTTCCCATTGCTATTCTTCTTTTGACTTTTTGGCAAAATAAATATAATTTAAAGAGTAACATAATGAAGCGTGGATGAATAATTACGATCTAGGATCCAAGAGGTAGAACAAGGAATGACGGCATTCATCCTCGTGTAAATAAACAGTTCCAATCACAATTATCGCTATATAGACTAAAATAAAGACTGCTTTGTTTGACAGTTTTAAAGAGCTATTTGAATGCGAGTTTTTGGAATAGCGCTGTACTACGAATAGTGGCAATTTAATAGACTTCCTACGAAATAAAATAATGTCAGCGTTACTGTAAAGACGTTGTGGGATGCAGAAAATAACGGTTCTCGTTCTTCAGGATAACACTCGTCCTCACAGTGCCCAAATCACTGTTAAATACATCGACAATGAGGCTGAAAAATTAAATCGTATATCTTATCCTACAGTCCAGATTTTGTATCTACCTTCAGAGTCTTACATTTTTGGTTCATAAAGGACGTCCTCAGTGATATAAATTTTATGTTCTTATTGAAATTTATGAAGCATATAGAGTTTAAAAGAAATATAACTTATTGAAAAGTGACAAGTTAATAAAATAAACAGTACCTAGTTTCTAAATTAATTAAACAACAAAGAGTCAAGAAATGTTGACTTTTTTCGACAATGTCGCATTTCTGAGTTCTCGGTATGTTCCACTAATATGAAATATTAATTTGTGTATATTTAGGAACACCAACGCCGATATGCAGTTATTATCTCCAAAATTTGGCTCTTATCGCATATATTAATAAAAAAACTAAATATGATTTTAACTCAAAAGGTATGTAAAGATTTTCAAATAAATTAAAAATGTCCGTCCTTTGAATCAGAAGTATGTTATTGTTGACTTTCGTTTGTAGGTTCAATTAGGTGGTTCCCTGTAGAAAAACCAGCAGTGGTTCCACTAATTCCGCATCACAGCTTGCTCCCAACGTCTTTGATAGCGTTTTTACGTAATCGGTGCTTAAAATCATACCGACAACCGACAGAGGGAGTACCAGAACGGAAACGGCGATGTAAAGTTTGAAGGATGATTTGTTCAGACACTAATTTCGTGACTAATAACACGATTGAAATAAATGTGGTCTCGTTCGATCGGACATATGATTACGATCCAAACATGACCATGAGTTGACGACGTGCATTCGCGAAGCGCGGGTGGGTTCTCGTGGCGACTGGCGACCATTTTGCACATGGGCGAAAATTTCCATACTGTATATCTCTTGAATCCGATATGCTAGCGCGCTGATTTTAATGCCAAATGAAAGATCTCGTAGGGTTTACATGAATGCGTCTGGCTTAACTAGACACAGATACCACTTTGGGATAAATACTAAAACGTTCGGTTTTTGGAGCAAATCTTGAAAGTATTACCAAACCAAAGTTCCAATCGGTCACGTGATCTTTAGGTTCTCGTAAAATCATCGGAACTGCAAAAGGCATAGCTCTCTTCATTCCTTCCTCCCATTGGAATAAATGACAAAGCAAGAGCAACAACAACAACAACAGCAGCACCAGCAACATCAACAACAATAATAATAACATATCTTAGTGGGCCAAAGCCTATCCTGATCACCTAGCGGACAGCGAAAGTAGAGTTTGTAAGGTTTTGTAATAGGGGTAATGTTCCTCTTTTGTTCTTTCGAAATGAATTTTCCAGAAAAATGTAACAGAAATTATTCAGATAGTTTACAACCTGCGAACTACAAAACCAGACATGATAATATCTCCTATTTATTTATTGTAAATTCGTTAAAAAATTCAATAAAACACTTTATGAAATAAAACTCCCACTTGTTAACTCAAACACACTTTCTTCACAACTACTATACGGAAAAGATTGCATATTGAGCTATGGCTTGAAGGACCGCTCTGGTAGAATTACTCCCCCCCCCCCCCCGCCGGTAAATCTAGCTTAAACGCACCAGGGATTTTTACCTTCGCACTTATTCATAGAAAACTATACAAGTTCTTACCGAAAGACAAAATTATTTTTTCAGCGATCAGTGGCGGTTTTTGAGATTAATTAACATGCATGAAAATGTCTGTTTTTATGTTTGTTTTCATTCACATATACGTACAGTAGCTTGTAACTCAAAAACAGAGCCTGATGGAGACTTTTTAGTGATGTATTGGAATTAGCGTATAAACATCACGTTATCGTAGGTTACAAAATGGTTATTGCCTTGTGTAATTAAAAGCGACTTTCCTGAATAGTGACAAGTATTTCTTTTCTGTAGACAATTTATATAACTCCAATATAATTACACTAAACATCTTGAAATTTTCGTTCCGTCACCTGCTTTACCAAACTGAACACTGCTCTTGTTTCAAATATTGAATTTCCGGTTAATATAATTACAAAGAAGTTTTTTACTTACTCCAGAGAGAACATTTTAATGGAAATATACATTATACGTTCTCCTAACCTTTCCCCTTCACATCCTCTGCCTTTAATAGTTATGCTAATACAACACAACCCATTATTGTTTAGCACACTTTTCACTATTAAGTTGTGCTCTAGGTATAACAGGTACAGATGACCTTAGAGATACAAGAACTTCAGAGTCAGTGTGGGTAAGGTAATGCAAACGGCCGACATGTTTTCTTCAACTTAAATAGACGTAGAATATAACAAAGAATTGCAATTGCAAGCTTCATGATTCTTTATTCAATGTAATTACACTTTTTTTTCTTGTGGTTGAACTGATAGTCTGGCAAACTGACGCAACAACGTAAAATGCTAGTAGACTTCTCGCAAAAAAACCATCTAAAATTGTTCAGTAATCATTTTCGATCTTAAACGTTAGTATAAGAAGACATAATACCTCGCCTTCATTCAAGTGTTTCAGGGCACATATAGAGCGTAACTGGGTTTGATTTCGATAAGGAAGTGTAAATTACTTTTTCTTTCATCGAGTGTACTCTTCGTGTTCGTACTACGTTCTTTTGAGATAGAAAATACAGATACTTGAGATCACTAGTATTCGCTGAGATTCAGTAAAACATTCAAAAGCTAGCCAAACTGTTTTGGCTTGTTAAAGTTCAATAATAATAATAATAATAATAATAATAATAATAATAATAATAATAATAATAATAATAATAATAATAATAATACTTATTTACCTAATTATTTACAAATGGCTTTTAAGGAAGGTTCATTTCCGCTCTCACATAAGCCTGCTATTGGTCCCTATCCTGTGCAAGATTAATCCACTCTCTATCATCATTATCCCACCTCTCTTAAGTCCATTTTAATATCATCCTCCCATCTGAGTTTCGGCTTCCCCAAAAGTCTTTTTCCCTCCGGTCTCCCAACTAACACTCTATATGCATTTCTGGATTCGTCCATACGTGCTACTCTCGGCTCCACAAGTAAAGAACCCTGGCCTCACACCACTTCTACACAGATGACAGTGATTGACAGGCCAGTTAGGGGAAGTAAACTTGCTAAAACTTTCAGCTGTTGCCATGTTTGCTCTTGGCTTGACTCTTTAAATGTATTTTCTTTTGTAACTGGTTGGATTCTTTCAAAAATGGAAAATTCACAACACAGCATTCTCGGCGGTCTTCTGGCGGTATCTTTGTCCACAGTTTCACTAATTGGGGGAGCGTGTCAGTCAGATTTATGGCTTCCTGAACCCAACCCTGCAACGAAGGTTCTTTACTTGTGAAACCAAGAGTACGTGTCCTGACCATCTCAAACGTCTGGATTTAATGTTCCCAATTATGTCAGGTGAAGAATACAATGCGTGTAGTTCTGCGTTGTGTAACTTTCTCCATTCTCCTGTAACTTCATCCCTCTTAGCCCCAAATATTTTCCTAAGAACCTTATTCTCAAACACCTTTAATCTCTGTTCCTCTCTCAAAGTTAGAGTCCAAGTTTCACAACCATACAAAGCAACCGATAATACAACTGTTTTACAAAGTCTATCTTTCAGATTTTTTGACAGCAGAGTAGATGACAAAAGTTCTCAACCGAATAATAACAGGCATTTCTCGTATAATAAATAATAATAATAATAATAATAATAATAATAATAATAATAATAATACCAGCAATAATAACAAGAACGATACCGAAATAATATTTCAAGCATTAATAATAATAATAATAATAATAATAATAATAATAATAATAATAATAATGTTTCTGACAAAATATCACATTGACAGTAGGCAAAAATTTGAATTTTGGTTTAAGAAAAACACCTATTCGTTTCATTCAGCGTCATTGTTTTATAAATTACTCTAAGTCTACTGTACAAGACATCGTCTAGTTTTCTTTGATATCATGATAAAAATGTTATTTTTAACATATGATATATCATTATTCCCGGAAAATGGAGGTAATATATTATTATTATTATTAATCATTGCTATTATTATTTATTGTTATTATTATTATTATTATTATCATCATCATAATCATAAATTAAGTAAACACACTCGAAATTAAAAAAGATCATGTCATTTACAGTATATACAACATACTGCATTGCTCTGATTTTAAAATTATTATGAAGTGATTACAATAATAATATTACTGGCTCAGACGATAACGTTTTCGCATTCGGGAGGACCCGTATTCAAACTCTGTGACCAGCTAATGTGACTGGAGTTTTTCATGTTTTCCCTCAGTCAAAACGCCTGATTGGAAACTTACATACCATTATTCATCGGCACCTGAATCACCAATATCTTAAAGATTAATCAAAATCTAATATCAGTTACATGAACACAAGCCATCTATGAGTCTATTCATAAAGTAAGTTCCGTTTTTATATGGAGCTCGCAGTAATCGGCATAGCGGCGCCGTCTTTGCAGTGAGTGTTCCTTGATTCAACTCGCTTCGACCAGTAGTACAGAGAGGAACGTGCGGCTTTATTGGTAGCTTACTAGTGTTCAAAATGTGTGCTCTAATTTAGAATCTCGCGATCTGTGAAATACACTAGGTGATACGATTTCTTTTGGCGAAAAAAACGTCGTCCCAATGCTTTCGATGACTACGTTGCTCTCTTTTGTTCGTGAATGCATGCGAGTGCACACAGCGTTTGGTAAGAGCAACCCATTTGGCCACCACTGTTTTAAATAATTTCTGTGAATAAATCGTTTTTTCCTTTAATACGTCTGTGTTGTTTTTCATTGTTAGTTTAATCTATGAAATAATAATTATATAAAAATATAAGTTATCATCTAATACGAGTACCTTAGGAGTTAATGGCTATTGTTTGTTGTTCATTTCATATTATATTAATTAAATTATTAAATTTCACGTGTGTCATTCTCGGACAACTTTGTTCGTACGCACATACTCAATAATAATAATAAAAAACTAAATTCCTACAATACTTTTGGAAAATCTTTGTCCATAGAACGCACAGCGTGTCCAACATTGTTTGTGTCAGAAGTACTCAGAACGCAATTTCCAAGAAAACACTGAAATGTAAGGGAGACTGTTGTACCTTTAGCATAGTGTACCTTTGAACATTTTTGTTTTTTTAATTTTTGCTGCTATCTAAATGACTCAAACTGAAATAGATTGTAGAGAAATCCGTTAAGTAGCTCTGGTCGTAATTTCAGTTCGATTTACTGTAAAGTGTGAGTTCTACGGGCAAAAGAATTTTTTTTAGTACCAAAAGTAAACATTTCGTCCATTGATATATCTTTTCTAACACAAAACCAGATTGTATTTGTTACTATCAATCAAGTACAGTGTGTTCCCTATCATCTGGTGAGTAATAACATATTTTAATTTCCATTATTTATTCGAATCTAAAGTTTTGGGAGCCATATTTGAACACAAAACATCTTGTACCATGGAACATGTTCCAAGATACACAATACTCTCGGTTTTTGTTTTTGTTTTTGTTTTATTTTAAGATCATCTCACGAAGTAAGTCTGGAGTTAAGAGGCCCCCAATTGATTCGGATGCCTTAAAGAAAACTGTTGAAGCTGTTACAGCTCCTCCAGGAAATGAAATCTCAATCTGAGAGGCCTACTCTGCTTTATGATTGCAAATACATTTTAGATATGATTGTCAATTTTTACAGCTATATTCCCACCTATATTTCATGTGTTCCAACTTACAAGAAGGTATGTTTTAAGGTACATGAACTGTTGTACCTTTGAACACATTACATATCCATTCATTTTATTTTTTCCATCCTTAATAGATCTGTAAAACAGGAAAATACATACAGGAAGTTGTAAAGGAATCTCCAATAATTATTTTAAGCATTTTTTCATTTAAAAATTTTCATTTCCCAAAATTAAAAAAAATAAAATCTGAAAAGTGGTTAAAGGTACAACAGTCTCCCATAAGTTTTCCATTATCAGAATTCGTCTACAGTTGGTATAATGATATGCCTACAAGCTCAAGTTTGAATAACGATATTTCGGTTTAGAAATAGTAATCCGAAACTGATGGATATTAGACTTTAAATTGAACTGGAGTGACTAGCTTCCATGATACTGCATAAGAAATAAAAACAATTATAGATTCATATAATAAGAGTAAACTTCGCATTTCCAGAAATAAAATTTAAGAACTTTAATGTTCTAGTCTTTTTTTTTTATCTCAGTGCCCTTTAAAACAATATTTCAAATATGACTGTACCTCAGCACAGGTTTTTTAGGAGGGAGCAAAAGGTTCATGCGTTAAGTTCAATTTTGCTCCTAGTATTTTTTTCCTTGCTTCAAACTTCTACAAAGTTATTATTACCTGGAAAAAGTCTGAAGTTTTCTGTTGATATTCAGGAACGCGAAGGTGTTCCTAAGGACATAATATGCAGCAGGCTGCAGTATTGATCCAGCCTCATATAACCTCCTGGCTTGTTTCCACACTTCCCTAAGGCGAGGATAGATGACTGTGCGACTCGGTGCGTACGTGGGATATTGGATGTATTTCAGTTTAAACGTCATACGCAGGCTAATAGAACATGTTAGAGACAATAGCAGCTGTGTTTCTGTGTCGCTTCTTCACACTTCTTTATAAAACTTTCTGTGATAATCGAATAGTTTGGATTTGAAGCAACTTTTCACTTGACAGCAAGAATAGTTTACGTAAAGATTATTATTATTTTTTTTTGTCCTACAGAATAGACTATATCTGTTATGGTAACAATTAATATTAGAAAAGAAAAATTCGCTCCGGCGCCGGGGATCGAACACGGGTCCTTGGTTCTACGTACCAAGCGGCCTGACTCCAAGTTGGACATGTATGTTGACATTTTATGTTAAGTCAACTGCCATTATACAAGGAGCGCACTCAGTTGAGTGACTTGGTGACCGGGAGTCCACAGTAATATTCACAGTAATCTGTACAGAAATATGCACTGTTGCTAGAACAATCTACGTAAAGATTATTATTGCACTGTTGCTAGAACAATCTATGTAAAGATTATTATCGCACTGTTGCTAATTACGTAGATTGTTCTAGCAACAATTACGTACACTGTTCTAGCAACAGTGCAATAATAATCTCCTTGTAAAGATTATTATCGCACTGTTGCTAGAACAATCTACGTAAAGATTATTATTGCACAGTTGCTAGAACAATCTACGTAATTGTTGCTAGAACAATCTACGTAAAGATTATTATTGCACTGTTGCTAGAGCAATCTACGTAATTGTTGCTAAAACAATCTACGTAGAGATTATTATTGCACTGTTGCTAGAACAATCTATGTAATTGTTGCTAGAACAATCTACGTAATTGTTGCTAGAACAATCTACGTAAAGATTATTATTGCACTGTTGCTAGAGCAATCTACGTAATTGTTGCTAAAACAATCTACGTAGAGATTATTATTGCACTGTTGCTAGAACAATCTATGTAATTGTTGCTAGAACAATCTACGTAATTGTTGCGAGAACAATCTACGTAAAGATTATTATTGCACAGTTGCTAGAACAATGTACGTAATTGTTGCTAGAACAATCTACGTAAAGATTATTATTGCACTGTTGCTAGAGCAATCTACGTAATTGTTGCTAAAACAATCTACGTAGAGATTATTATTGCACTGTTGCTAGAACAATCTATGTAATTGTTGCTAAAACAATCTACGTAATTGTTGCTAGAACAATCTACGTAAAGATTATTATTGCACTGTTGCTAGAGCAATCTACGTAATTGTTGCTAAAACAATCTACGTAGAGATTATTATTGCACTGTTGCTAGAACAATCTATGTAATTGTTGCTAGAACAATCTACGTAATTGTTGCGAGAACAATCTACGTAAAGATTATTATTGCAGTGTTGCTAGAACAATTTACGTAATTGTTGCTAGAACAATCTACGTAATTACGTAGATTGTTCTAGCAACAGTACATATTTCTGTACAGATTACTGTGCATATTACTGTGGAATCCCGGCTACCAAGTCACTCAACTGAGTGCGCTCCTTGTATACTGTCAGTTGTCTTAATATAAAATGTCAAATACATGCCCAACTTGGAGTCACGCCACAAAGGGAAAAACGCTGGAGGAGGGGAGTTCGATCCGGTGCTGTGGATTCGACTTCGGCGTAGCTCAATGGTGAGAGCGCTTGGTACGTGGAACCAAGGACCCAGGTTCGAGCCCCGGCGCCGGAGCGAATTTTTCTCCTTTAATATTAGCAAGAATAGTTGTTTAGGGGAGAATAGAAGTGGTTTTAATAGCCGGTTAAGCCTGGTCATATTATTTCATGTATAATATTGTTAGTGATATTGATAATGAAATTAATGTAAGCTTATACGAAAATCATTGGGCATAGTTATGTACTACGTGATCTTCACTGAAAATGTGAGCCCACAAGCATTATGAAAACGTTATTAGCATTTTTTGTGTGCTCCGGTGTTAAAATTTTTAAAATTATGTTTTATTTAACGACGCTCACAACTGCCGAGGTTACAGCAGCGTCCCCGGTGTGACGGAATTTTGTCCCGTAGGAGTTCTTTTACACGCCAGTAAATCTACTGACATGAGCCTGTCGCATTTAAGCACACTTAATTGCCATCAACCTGGGCCGGGATCAAAATTCGCAACCTCGGACACAGAAGGCCGATTGCGCCACCCAGGTTGGCGCTCCGGTGTTGACTTGAAGCAATTTTAGATGTGGCACCCCAATAAGAAATATGTGCAACAAATCGTAAGACGTAGAAATTAAATTACATCGACGAATGGATGGTTACATTTTATCATTAAACAATTAAGATATACGAAACGATTTTGGATATCTGTTGCAAATAGGCTATATCCTGCTCATTACAATGACATTAGGAACCCTTGAGCGTCTATGATAGCGGACTCGTCCTCATTATAATAGTTGTAAATAAGTAGTTTAATTGTCATTAGACGTGTTTAGTGTGCTTGGACTTGGAATATAAATGAGATTAAATAATAATAATAATTTATTATAATTATTATTATTATTATTATTATTATTATTATTATTATTATTATTATTATTATTATTATTGTTCAGTCAACTGTCCGAAGACAGATCTGAACCTCACAAGTGATACAAGACACGATTTATGAGGCAACTAGGCCAGGAGATAATGGGGTAGGGTGGCCAGCTCCTTTCCCCCTCCATTGCATACATCGCCGATTAGCTACATATTATACTATTCAAACTTCAGATGCATACAAACAAATTGTTCTTCCTCTGACATATACCGTCAAGTGTATTGCCTGATAATAGATGTAGGTACATATCAGCCAGAACCTCAATCAGAGGATATAGTAATTATTATACGATAATACACAGTGTCCCGCTTAGAGGGATCGAGAAATAAAAATGCTCACTGCTTAAAACCAGATAAAGATATCGTTGAGATTTACATCTAACGAGATAGAGAAACTGTCCAAGTTTATCCAACAAAGTTTGAAAAGGGCTGTATGGGTAACTTTTCTTTGTTTGTTGATAAAAAAAGCCTGGCGCCATTTTGCAGGAGAACACACCATGGTCGACATGTGGACATCACAACAGAAAGTTCAGTGTGTGCTATGGCTAGCAGAAGAAAAATCTGTTACGCGAGTACAACGCTGTGTTCTTCGTACATGGATAGATTGATCGGAAGACGAGGACCCATTGCCTGGCCAATCAGGTCACTCGATCTGATCCCCTTGGACGGCGATGTATGCAATGGAGGGGGTAAGGAGCTGGCTTTGTGAAGGATGCTGTGTACCAAAGAGAAAGAGCTAACACTTTGGAAGAACTGAGGCAACGCATCACAAATGCAGCTGCGCTAGTGACTCCACAAATGCCACAGAACACTTGGTGGGAGGTTGAATACCGTTTAGATGTCTGCAGAACAACTCAAGGCGCACACATCGAGTTGCATTGAGCATTCTCCAAAACTCGGAGAGTTTTTACATTCAGTTATGTAAAAAGGTATATTAATAAACCATTATTTACACTTGAAATTATCACTTATTTCTCGATCCCTCTTAGCGGAACACGATGTATATATATATATATATATATATATATATATATATATATATATATATATATATATATATAGCTACTCGCCGATAAATGCAATGGAGGAGGAAAGGAACGAGCCACTCTACCCCAATATCGCCTGGTTTAGTTGCCTCACAAGTGGTGCCTTGATGGTATCGCTTATGAGATTCAGACCTGTTTTCGAACAGTTGGCTAAACAACAATACTGTTGCCATTGAATCTCAGATTCCCTGTCGATTCTCGGCCGAAGGGATGAATTCTTAAGTGCGATAAGAAAGGTTAGCATACCATCCTCCGGAAAAGAGGTAACACTGTGAGGAAAGTAACTTAGATAAAGATACTTAAAAATATACCGTACTTGAATGAGAGAACTACAACAAAAGTTACCGTTCATTTCTTGCTTTCGTCAAATCTTGGATGTAACACACTGGAGTCAGAGAGTGGGCAACGTGCACGTAGATTTGTCGCGTTCTTCACCTGCAAACCGTTTATCCATACTTCCATAGACAATGCTGAAAACTGCAAGACGAAGCTTTTGGGATATATTTTGCGTCGTACGATTTTTTAAATGATGCAAACCTGATTCCTTCGGTGAGAAATCGTTAATAATTTCTTAACTAATAATGTAAACATAATAACGATAATGATAATGATCAGAATGATAATAATAATGATAATTTTTTTACTAATATCGGGTACTTAACTGTTCCTCATTCACTTATATTAAGCCAGTTATGTATACCAATTTACGAACAGAGTCATTGCCCAGTGTGCGACGTAGGAGGCTGGTCTATACTATACCCACGATGAGATGAGATAATTACAGATATTAGTTGGGATGCCACAGGGGAACCGGAGCTCCCAGAGAAAAACCCTGTGTTATCTGGACCACGAACTTGCCCAACACAAGTTATAAATTGGGGATACACCGGAGATCGAACACGTTCAGCGATGTAGCGACTATGCTATAATAATAATAATAATAATAATAATAATAATAATAATAATAATAATAATAATAATAATAATAATAATAATAATAAAGGTAATTTAAACATCGAAATAATCGATTATGTTGACATGACTTTTTTTTCTTTGTTGACCCTTACGGCCTTAATTTTATGAATAGGCTAATATAAGCGTGTTTATGCATTTAAAAAGACTGCGTATCAATAATGACATAAAGTTATCATAGGCAATGTTACAAAGATTTTTAATTTTCACGAGCGCTTAGGAAATGAAAACCTCTAGTGATATTTAATAAAACTATTTAAGGTATAAAATAATAAATGGGACTAAGTCTTTCATAAAACAACTGCTCAGGTAATTACTAATAGTCCTATCAAGGTTTCGAAAAGTAGCTGCTCCATAGGCGTGTTACCAGCCCTTTGTATATCACGTTTCTTGTCAGAATTCAATTTCCCATAAGCGATTTTGTTCTACGCAATTTTATTGTTAGAGTTCCCCTTTAGTAGCCAAAATACGGTTATGTTTTAATGGAGCATAAAGTCCTCTAAAAAGGAATAAAGAAGATTTGCTCACATTAAACGATTACTAAAAATGTTCGTCCATTACATAGGCTTATATATGTATAGTAAATAAATGGATACGTCATTTTCAAGGTTTCAAGTTAACTAGTTCAAAGAGGCTTTGCTGTAGCATATTTGAACAAAGTTCCAAATTATGATGGTTTCGATAGTACGGTCAGTAAACAAATTATGAGCGCTTCTGATTACAATTCTCGGCGAAATCATGTTGACTTCGGTTTGAACGGAGATGGAGTTGGGATGGATTGTCTGAGTGAACTTTTGTTTCTACTGCCACTTTTGCACTAATAAATTGTTCATCATTACCTATTTATGAGAAAGTCTTTGGTCCTGACGGAGTAAACTGTAATTATCTCTGGCATATTGCAGGTGATTGATGGTGGTGGTGGTGGTGGTGGTGGTGGTGGTGGTGGTGGTAGTGGTAGTAGTTGTATAGTTTAGTAGTAGTATTTTAACGATATTCCAACTTTACATCATATTTAGCGCCGAAATTCAACGTGAGTGAGAAATGGCAAACAAGTTTTGCCTGGAGCTGTCTTATCGGGAACAGGGTTCTTTTACGTAGGTACCGTAAGTGTAGGCTACATCATGGAACCCACAGCTGTTCTTCCTTTCTGGAGGAAGCCACGCTAAATATTATCGCAACTCTTAGTCGGGTTTAAATGAGCGAACCTTTAATCCAACAGGGGGACCAGTGAGGACGATTTCTTGATAGATAGTAATTAGTCAATTGAACTGAAAACAAAATTTTATAGATCAGAACAGGAGAGAGACCAAGAAGAACAGAATAAAGCGAAACAAAACAGAATAGCACAGACAAGAATAGAATAGATTTCAGAGAACATTATGGACCGAACCAGGACTGAATGGAAGGAAAAACAGAATAGATCTCAGAAGAAAATTGCAGACTAGAAAAGGACAGAATAGATCAGAAAAAAACAGAATAGAGGGAAACAACAAAGCAGAGCGGAATAAAATAGAATATGCTTCACGTTATTATTACAGATCTGAATAGAACAGAATAAACCATGAAAATAGAACTAAGCGAAAGAGATCAGAATGGAGAGGAACAAAATAGAATAAACTTCAATAAAGCATAGTAGGCCGGAATAGGAGAGAGCAGACAAGGATATACAGTTTAGTGGGAAACAGAGCGGAACAAAATAGAATACATACGAACAAAACAGAATTAACCACAACAAAATAGAATAGAGTGGAACAAACGGAATGGCCCGAAACAAAATATAATAGACTGGAATGAAAGAGTAGACCGAAACAAAACACAGCAGACTGGAGCAAACAGAAGAGACAGGAGAGAGAGATAAGAAGCAGAATAGACTGGAATTAAACAGAGTATACGGAAACAAAACAAAATAGAATGGCCTGGAACAAAAGAATAAACCGAAATAAAACACAGTAGACTGGAGCAAACAGGAGAGACAGGAAAGAAGCAGAATAGACCGGAACTAAACAGAGTATACGGAATCAAAACAAAATAGAATGGACTGGAACAAAAGAGTAAACCGGAACAAACCACAGTAGACTGGAGCAAACAGAAGAGATAGGAAAGAAGCAGAATAGACCGGAACTAAACAGAGTATAAGGAATCGAAACAAAATAGAATGGACTGGAACAAAAGAGTAAACCGGAACAAAACACAGTAGACTGGAGCAAACAGAAGAGACAGGAAAGAAGCAGAATAGACCGGAACTAAACAGAGTATACGGAAACAAAACAAAATAGAATGGACTGAAACAAAAGAGTAAACCGAAACAAAACCCAGTAGACTGGAGCAAACAGAAGAGACAGGAAAGAAGCAGAATAGACAGGAACTAAACAGAGTATACGAAAAAAAAAACAAAATAGAATGGACTGGAACAAAAGAGTAAACCGAAACAAAACCCAGTAGACTGGAGCAAACAGAAGAGACAGGAAAGAAGCAGAATAGACCGGAACTAAACAGAGTATAAGGAATCAAAACAAAATAGAATGGACTTGAACAAAAGAGTAAACCGGAACAAAACACTGTAGACTGGAGCAAACAGAAGAGACAGGAAAGAAGCAGAATAGACCGGAACTAAACAGAGTATACGGAATCAAAACAAAATAGAATGGACTGGAACAAAAGAGTAAACCGGAACAAAACACAGTAGACTGGAGCAAACAGAAGAGACAGGAAAGAAGCAGAATAGACCGGAACTAAACAGAGTATACGGAAACAAAACAAAATAGAATAATAATAATAATGATTTATTTTAGCTGGCAGAGTTAAGGCCGTAAGGCCTTCTCTTCCACTCAACCAGCAAAAAGTGTATATACATATGCATGAACTTACAAAGAATTCAACAATTTGATTTAGATGAGAGTTACATGTATACAAGAGTTATTTACAAATTAAACAACAAAATACTATGAACTATTAATTAAACACTGAAATAAACTGGTAGCAGAATTAAACTAAAATACATAGAATGTTAATATATTTCAAATGATATTAGATAATAGAAAGAGATTATTATGAGACAATTTTGAAAATACAGCACAATCAGGATGATGTCTAAACAAAAAAGTAACAGTGTAGTCAGTGATAGTTTAAATCAGTATGATTGGAGTGAAATGCTAATAAGGTTATCTTTTAAGCTGTTCTTAAAGGTGTTTGTTGTCTTGCAGCCCCTAATACTTTGTGACAAGGAATTCCATTGACGCGAGGTGGATATTGTAAAAGATGAGGAATAACAAGATGTTCTATGAAGAGGTATATTTAGCGTGCCACAGATAAGTGATCTGGTATTTACGTCGTGGTTAGAGTATAGATAAGAGAAACGAGACGAAAGGTAATTTGGTGTTGAGGTGTGCAGAATTCGAAAGAGTAAAGACAAAGTGTGTAAAGTTCTGCGTTCAGACGAAGAGTGTAAAGTTCTGCGAATGGACTGGAACAAACAGAATAGGCCGGAACGAAGCAGGATAGACAGGAACAGAGTAGACAGGAACAAAACAAAGTGCACAGGAATAAAATAGAATAGACTGGAACAGGATAGACAAGAACAAATCAGAATAGACAGGAACAAAGAGATTATACAGGAACAAAGCGATTAAATAGGAACAAACAGAATAGACCGGAACAAATTAAAATAGACTGGAATAAACAGAATAGACCGAAACGATTAGAATAGAGAGAAACAAAAAGAATGGACCGGGAGGAACATAGTAAACGCGAAGACAACAGAGCAGATCAGACCAGGCAGAACAGAATAATGTATAAGAGAATACAATAGACCGTAATAAAACATTGGAAATGAAAGAATAGAACAGAAAAGAAAAATATGACAGAGTAATCTTGATTACGTAATTTAAAATTGCCGATAAATCATCAGGTTAATGTAGAACACATTTCTGTTCAAGGTATTTCAAGGGAACCTTAACATATAATCAAATAATACAACATACACAATTCTTTTTATTTTTTATTTTAACTGTCCTTCTTTCTTCTCTCCCATCCTCCAATTTTCTCTTTCATTTATTTCAATTAAATTTTACAATTAAATACATTTTTCTAAACACCTATTTTGAGATAGAGTTTCGTGTTATCCCAAGTATTTTATTATGGCTCTTTCATAACATAAACAGCAATCCTCAGTCTTCCATTTTCCTATCAATATAAACGTTCTTAAGTTGTTTGTCTTCCTGTCAAAGTGAGTCAAATATTGAGTCCTAAGTTAACAATATACGCGTGGTAGTAGTTCCTTGCTTGATAGGCATTTTCTGTACTTTTATAGCAGTCAGGTCAGTCATCTGATAAATTCTCACCCTCCCATCCATTCTCATTTTCCACGCATCGACACGTATAACAGTTTCGTGCGGCTATAAGATTCTAAGAATATGAATTGGAGGAAGTGAACTATTGGATTCGATGGGTTTTCTGTGTGAGACAACTATCGGATCGAAGGTGTGAGTTGCTACATAAAAGTATAGTTTACTACATTCTCATAAAATATTCGGCGTCTCCTACAATTTCCCGACTGTGTTCCAGACAGATTCCATAAACCAATTTCCGTAGCATATTTGAGTAAGAGTTTTGTGTTTGAAAAAATTCTCCAATAATTGTTGTTCTGGAAGGTTGAGCAAAAATGGTTCCTTTACTTCACAAAATAATGATGACCCTCAGGCAAAATGTTGGCTCCACGTAAGCTTTAACAATAAGGATTCCGGTACTGTGATTCAGAGAAAAAAATTCAGTGAAGAGATTTCCTTCAATATAAAGGGGCATGCCTGAGGCTTGTGGGGATGACCCATAGTTATCTCTTCGCCACTAACAAGGATTACCTACTCCTATATCTGGAAGGGCACCTGCTTGTGACGTATTCGCTTGTAAATGATGTCGTCTGTTATAGGAATATCTCCACAAATTCGAGGACATCACGAAGAACAGAGATTGAAAAATGTTTTATAACATATGATAGTCAAACATAAGGCATGATAAGGCATGCAGTATTTATTGACAACCAAATCTTTGTCACATTTTATAAAAAAAAATGGGTTGCGAAATAGAAAAACAAGTTAGAAACTAAAGGAGAACTTAAATATTACCTACAGTAACAAAGTAGAACAAAGTAGAGATAAGGTTTTAATTGAAGTAGTTTCGTTAAAAATTCTTAATTTATGTAGTTAGTGAAGTACGAAATGTTTAACAAGTTGCGATCTATCGAGAATACACTGGTAATTTTTCTCCCTTTAAGGCAAGTAATACATGGCAAAGTAATTATGTCTTATACATATTTAATCCGAATTTAAGTCTCGTTTCTTTGCTGCTTTAGGTATTGCTTAATTCTATTTACATAGTTACATAAGAAAGCCGTCATGATCCTACAGTTACACAATGAATTTTTTTTTACTGGGTTATTTTACACTTTATCAACATCTCAGATTATTTAGCATCTGAATGAGATGAAAGTGATAATGCCGATGAAATGAGTCTGGGGTCCAGCACCGAAAGTTACACAGCATTTGCTCATATTGGGTTGAGGGAAAACCCCGGAAAAAACCTCAACCAGGTAACTTGTCCCGAGTGGGTATCGAACACGGGCCACCTGGTTTCGCGGCCAGACGCGCCAACCGTTACTCCACAGGTGTGGACTAGGCATACACAATGAAATTATACATTCTAAACATGAGACATTTCCTGGTGGAGGAGTTACTGTCTATCCTTTTCATTATAGGCAGCGGCGGTTGGATGTGGAGATTGAAACAGATTCTCTTGTGTCGAATGTTCAACTCTACACAGCAACATTCATTTATGAGGAGACGTCACAATTTGTCACTAATACTAGAATGCATTGCTCAGTTTTATATTGCTGCGTTTCTAAAGATATATATATATATATATCACATCTTACGAATGATTATAATTTAACGAATTGATTAGGCCTATGTGTAACATCTCGAAAGGAATATTTTATTCTTAATCTAGTAAATGTTATTTAGTTCTTCTATACTATTATTTAGTCTAAGTAAATTTTTATATAACTCTTTCTTTTTAGTCCAACTCGACTTTGTATCATTCACCCAAATGTTCCCATCTATGAGCGACGTGCCTAGGCTATAGTTCACTTTGCCCCCAAAGGCGTTAAGCACTCAGCACCACAGGATGATGGTTGATGGAGCAATTGTGGAACGTCAATAGAGAAAACGTATATAACTTACCTCGCGAAAAATTGTACTTGTACCTACCGGGATTCGAACCCATGGTTCCAGACTTACAGAAATATTTCGAGCAAAGTGTCGTTACACTGCCGCTGTGAGCTGGCACCAATATGAAGGAAGGGCTGTAGTATTCAAGCTACACGGCAGCAGTGTACGTGACATGAACAAGAGCATCCCAATTATAGGCCTATTTACCGTGTAGAGATAGAACGAATTCCGTACTTTCATCTGAACTATTGAGCATAGCTTCTTAGTATTATGATAAAAAGTTACAATACTGTTTTAAAAGTTTGAATCTGATAGTTCTTTAGCAACGATATTTCATTTACTTTATTATGTTAACTATTATCGAAAGGGTCTGTGATCAATGGGATTAAGTCATTGATGCAGATTTATGACTCTACTTCGTATTAAAACTGTATACCTTTGCTATTTCTTTATAAGCTTTCTTCGTTTCAGAAAAAAAGGTTGGGAGTTAGTTCTTTATTAAGATGAAAATTTCATGTAGCGTACATGTTTTATGTAAGACGAATTTCTTATGAGATAATGACTGTCAGGTTCTGAAGTGAACAAACACGAACTTCATGAATACATTTACACGAAACATGCTTAAATGCAACACACACCTTAACGGGTCTGGCAGTCTAATTTATGCATGAGTGACATTTTGAGGTCAGAACCTTGTACAACTTGAGGTTTACAGTACTTATAAAGTCCACAAATTTTCTCCTTTCTACGAAATAACATAAGAACATGGTTAAGAACTCTGAACTCGACATCTTATATACTTAAATTAGCTATTGCGTTTACGCTGATGGACAAGATATGAAGTGTATATTTTCTGATTGTTATGAAACAAAAGTTTTGGATAATTTCCACTGCGTCATGAATTCTAGGAATTTGACATTTCCGACAATTTTACCGGCACTAAACTAGCACAAGATAAATAATACGAGTACTATTGGTTATCCAAAAACATTATAATTCTTACTCTCGAAGTTTAACATTTAATTTAATTAGGATAAAGCAGAATTTTTAACCCTAAAATTTATGTATGCAGTTACCATTTAGCGTAATTACTGAATCACCAGCTCCATAACTGGTCTCTGATTTTAAAACAACGAGAAACTTTACTTGTATCTTCATATAAAACCTAAGTTGTTGCAAAAGTAGCAGTAGAGGTCTTCTAGTATATAAAGTTGTTTATCATATCTGTATACTGTAGATTCTTTTGGAATACTTCTCAAATAATAATAATAATAATAATAATAATAATAATAATAATAATAATAATAATAATAATAATAATGATAATAATAATCAGGGAAAGGATTTATATGTAAATACATATTTACTTATAAAGCTAATATAATTTATATTTTGCATTATCTTTATGTTTCACAATGTGTAGGGTTGAAAAATCCTACTTTTATTTTCCATATTTTTCCATATTTTAGAGTTTAGTACATATTTTCGTTAATTTCCATATATTTTCCATATTTCATATAAAACAGTCCATATTATATTAGGTTTAACAATAAAACAAAACAAAATTCCATTAACTTTTAAAAATACATTTCAACAATAGAGATTTAAACACATGTTCAGTAATCCCTTTAACATCAGAGTTATTTGAAAATTAGCAGTCCTATCAACAATGGGAAAGTAAGTTACAAAACTGTATTAATTTAATTTAAAATTTTTAACAGACTTCAGTTGTGCAGCTCAACAGTTAAATGCCAGTCAGAGTACACATAGGTTCAGTTTTGTAAATCATACTATAAAGACGGTAAATATGCCAAAAGTACGTCATTCAGTCAATTTAAAATCAAAACTAACAAGTTACATTTCAGAATTTAAAGAAGATGGTTTATCAACTGACAATAAAATATTATTTTGTAATTTGTGTCAGTGTGCAGTATCATCTACACAAAAGTTCCTGGTGCAACAACACATTACAACTAGTAAACATCAGGCCAACAAACAACTAAATTCCAAGCAGAGACAATTGTTTTTAACACAACCAACAACATCGAATGTAAGATCTGAGTTTAACATCGACCTGTGCCGTTCTCTCATCTCTGCTGATATTCCTCTCTACAAACTAAAGAATAAGGTCTTCAGGGAATTCCTTGAAAAATATACTCAACATACAATCCCGGATGAGTCAACACTTAGGAAGACGTATGCTCCATCCATCTACGATGAGACAATACAGAAGATAAGAGATGAAATTAAAGATAGTTCAATTTGGGTTTCCATTGATGAGACTCCCGACAAAGAAGGTAGACTTGTTGGTAATGTAGTTATCGGTTTGTTAAGTGAACAATATTCTGAACGAATTCTTTTACATTGTGATGTTCTAGAAAAGTGCAATAACAAAACTATAGTTAAACTGTTCAACGAAGCTATGGGTATCCTGTGGCCAAAGGGTATTATGTACGATAATGTGTTATTCTTTATTAGCGATGCTGCCCCTTATATGGTCAAAGCTGGACAAGCATTATCTGTTGTATATCCTAAATTGACTCATTTTACTTGTGTGGCGCATGCATTTCATCGTGTGGCAGAAGTGGTCAGAGACAATTTCCCTAAAGTAGATTTGTTGATTTCATCAGTGAAAAAAGTATTTCTCAAAGCTCCCAGTAGAGTTAACGTGTTGAAAGAAATGTACCCTGAAATTCCATTGCCACCAAAGCCAATTTTAACTAGATGGGGTACATGGCTAGAAGCAGTTGAATATTATGCCGAACATATAGACTCTATTAACAATGTTCTCCTTGCATTGGACTCTGAAGATGCAGTCTCAATTGATACTGCGAAAACAGTTACCTGTGACATAAGTGTGAAGAATGACTTAGCTCACATTCAGCATACATTTTCATGCATCATAAAAACGCTCAAAAGTCTCCAAAATAGGCACCTTTCACTATCTGAAAGTTTTGAAATTATAAATAGTACTGTGGAACAACTGAATCGTGGTAGAAGTAAAGTTGCAGATGCAGTAAGAGCTAAGGTGGACACTGTACTTTCAAAAAACCCTGGATATGAAGAACTACAAAAGGTTGTTGCTGTGATGAGTGGTGAATCAACAGTGAAGATTAACTTGGACTTATCCCCAGCAGACATTGTGAAATTGAATTATGTACCAGTTACTTCTTGTGACGTCGAACGCTCTTTTAGTCAGTATAAATCTATCCTCAGAGACAATAGAAGAAGATTCACTTTTCAGCACTTGAAAGAAATGTTTGTAACCTATTGTTATGGTAACAGACAATAAAAATTGTGTTTTGTTGAAACTACATTGGAAGATAAGGTACGTCCATTATATTTTTTGTTTAGTTTGATTAAAATGTACCAATATTTAACGTACATAGTCATTTTTTTATAATTTTAAGTCCATATTTAATTCCATATTTTGGTAAAAATCCATATTTAATTCCATATTTTGGTAAAAATAACTACATATATATTTACATATTTCATATATTTTTAGTCCATATAAATCCGTTCCCTGAAATAATAATAATAATAATAATAATAATAATAATAATAATAATAATAATAATAATAAAATTTATTATTATTTAGATTGCCAGCCAACAGAGGTTAGCCAATTCATTCATTCATTCATTCATTCATTCATTCATTCATTCATTCATTCATTCATTCATTCATTCATTCATTCATTCATTCATTCATTCATTCACTCATTCATTTTATTCCATATATCTTACATGTGCAATGAAGCTTTAAGATGTGGAACAAGTCAAAATTTTACTATATTACAATTACAATTTTTACAAATTTTTACAGTTTTACAATTTAGTAATTTTCTACAATTTTTACATATTTGTGCAATTTTTTACAATATTTTGGCGAGATGTAGTGAGATGAGGTGAGGTCCGAGAATTCGCCAAAATATTATCCGGCATTTGCCTTTTAGTTCGGGAAAACCTCGGAAAAACCCAACCAGGTAATCAAATCAAAGGGATTGATGCCGAGGACTCGCCATAGACCATCCGGCTTCAGTCCCACGGCTGTGGAAAACCTCGGAAGAAACCAAAGACCAAAGGGGGATCCAACCCAAGCCCGAACGCAGCTCCGGATCAGCAGCCCAGCGAGTCTGCCGACTGAGCTACATCGATGGCTCTACTAAAAGTACAATACATAGCCAATCAGATTATTAAATTTACATACGAAAACTATCATTCATAAGTTGAGCTATATGTATAATACAAAACAAGTAAGTTAATTAAATGTAAGGCATAAAAATTCAACCAGTTGTGATATACAGAAATTGATAATACATATCATGCAAACTACTTCAAATTACAAATACAAACAATTTAATAATAGGTTAGCAAATATAGTAACGATAAAACAGTGAAATGAAAAGGGTAACAATTAAGCATTGATAATATTGACAAATTTATACTAGGGCCTAGTAGACCTCTACAAACCTAACATGTAAATGTAGATTAAATTGCTAAAATTAAAATATGTTAAATATAACAAAGCAATAAAATGGAAAATTAAAGACTAACAATGTTATTAGTTGTAATTATTTACATGATTAAAGAATTTTAAGTCTTTACCATAAAAATCCAAGTCAGTACAATGAATGATTCGAATTCACAGCGTGCAAGTTGGCATTTTTAATGCCTCTGCAGACAGGGGAAAGAGATTTTGTATTTCTATTCTGGAAAAGTTTATGAGCTCTCATACCTTTCATCGGAACACGAAAGCTAACGTTGCTTATGAAAGATTTACAAGCTATATCACCTTCAAGGACCACGCGTAAGAATAGAAAATCGAGCTCATGACGTCTAGTATATAAGTTTCAACAAGCAGAAATTTGTATAAACGTAAGGATATGATTTTTTTATATTTTATGATTTTGTCGAGTCAATTGCTATAGAATAATTCCAGACTAGAGATGCATATTTGAGATTCGATC
Organism: Periplaneta americana; assembly: GCF_040183065.1. Classification (NCBI taxonomy): domain Eukaryota; kingdom Metazoa; phylum Arthropoda; class Insecta; order Blattodea; family Blattidae; genus Periplaneta; species Periplaneta americana. Next base: position 24,908,311 of record NC_091125.1, read on the forward strand.
GAACTAATGCATTGTAGATTATTAAAAGGGAATCAGGCGCTTAGAAATAATAGGCCTAAGTTATCAAAGTATTATTCCCAACATTCTGATTGCATGATTGTATAATATTTAATCAACGTGATTGTGAAAATTTAGTTTTATGTCGGTGAATTCTTCAAGATTTTTAGCATAATATATTTTGTTTGTTTCAATATTATTTAGGTAATAGGCCTAGTTGAATTTCAGAGAAGAAATTTTCCTCCAAAAACGTTATTACATTAGTTCTGGAAACGTTAATTTTCATACCATTGTCTTCTGACTACTTTGCGAATGAGTCAGTGCCACGTTGAAAAGATCGACAGTCGGTGATACTTTTGATTGTACGGAAGATTTTTAAATTATCAGCATATAATAGACAGAGCTCATTCTTTTACAGATTTAATCAATTAAAATTATAAAAAAAAAAAGATCCTAAGATAGAGAAGTGCGGGATTCCACAATTTCATGTTATATGGATCAGAGGGTTTATTAAACAGTCGTACACAAGATTGTCTGCTACTTAAATAATTTTCACACCAATTTACGTAACTTAAAAAAAAAAGACCGACGTTTCCTATCTTATGAAATAATATATAATGCGAAAGTACAATGGATGTTTTGTCCCTGCGTTTCAATTATTGGTTAAATATGATTTAGGATGAGACCAGATTAGTTACCGTGGAGTTAGATTAAGTAATTCCATGTTGTGTAAATTTATATTGTTCTTTACATAAGAAGAATAATGGTTAAAAAAAGTTATGAGAAGTTATTTAGGATCAAGATAGGTCTATAATTTGAACATCTTTCTTTTGCTACATTTAAATAAAGAAATAATTTCTGCTTGTTTATATGAAGAAGGAAATGCATCGTTTTTCGAACTGGGTTAGCAGAGAAATAAAAATTTCGTGGTCACGCTTCAATTATAAGATTTGGAATAAAGTAGACTAAGTGCCAGTTTTTGTTGGTATTAATTTCTTGATTACCTTCCGAACATCATAATGTATTGAGTTAGGTATACGTGGTTAGTCTGTATAATAATAACAATAATAATAATAATAATAATAATAATAATAATAATAATAATAATAATAATAATAATAAATAGGAATTGCGCAAAATGTGCCTGGTTTTCTATAATAATAATAATAATAATAATAATAATAATAATAATAATAATAATAATAATAATAATAACAACAATAAAATGAAACCTCCGTTAACTAACTCTCTGTCAACAGAAAACTTGAGTAACCGAAACATGAAAATCGGGTAAGTGAAATTTTATAAAGAAATTAAAACATGTTACTGTATTTATTAATTACAAAATTGACGTGCTATGTACGCCTACTAAACCTTCACCTAGCACTAAACAGGCGTGATATTGCTGTCAAAAACGAGATACGAACAAAAAACCCAAAAGAAAATTTCAGACTTTTTATTGAAGAAATAATGAGGAATCGATGTTGAGATTTGGTAATACTGTAGGCCTACCTACTCCACGCATTGTATGAACTTTCTTTTTTTAATACACGTGATGCTTCCTTGTACATAACTTATGAGTTACTTTCTAACCTTTTAACTTTAAAAATGGATATACATATATTTATTACCTGAAGTTTTCAATTCCATACCTTTCGTGATAATCAGGGAAAGGATTTATATGTAAATACATATTTACTTATAAAGCTAATATAATTTATATTTTGCATTATCTTTATGTTTCACAATGTGTAGGGTTGAAAAATCCTACTTTTATTTTCCATATTTTTCCATATTTTAGAGTTTAGTACATATTTTCGTTAATTTCCATATATTTTCCATATTTCATATAAAACAGTCCATATTATATTAGGTTTAACAATAAAACAAAACAAAATTCCATTAACTTTTAAAAATACATTTCAACAATAGAGATTTAAACACATGTTCAGTAATCCCTTTAACATCAGAGTTATTTGAAAATTAGCAGTCCTATCAACAATGGGAAAGTAAGTTACAAAACTGTATTAATTTAATTTAAAATTTTTAACAGACTTCAGTTGTGCAGCTCAACAGTTAAATGCCAGTCAGAGTACACATAGGTTCAGTTTTGTAAATCATACTATAAAGACGGTAAATATGCCAAAAGTACGTCATTCAGTCAATTTAAAATCAAAACTAACAAGTTACATTTCAGAATTTAAAGAAGATGGTTTATCAACTGACAATAAAATATTATTTTGTAATTTGTGTCAGTGTGCAGTATCATCTACACAAAAGTTCCTGGTGCAACAACACATTACAACTAGTAAACATCAGGCCAACAAACAACTAAATTCCAAGCAGAGACAATTGTTTTTAACACAACCAACAACATCGAATGTAAGATCTGAGTTTAACATCGACCTGTGCCGTTCTCTCATCTCTGCTGATATTCCTCTCTACAAACTAAAGAATAAGGTCTTCAGGGAATTCCTTGAAAAATATACTCAACATACAATCCCGGATGAGTCAACACTTAGGAAGACGTATGCTCCATCCATCTACGATGAGACAATACAGAAGATAAGAGATGAAATTAAAGATAGTTCAATTTGGGTTTCCATTGATGAGACTCCCGACAAAGAAGGTAGACTTGTTGGTAATGTAGTTATCGGTTTGTTAAGTGAACAATATTCTGAACGAATTCTTTTACATTGTGATGTTCTAGAAAAGTGCAATAACAAAACTATAGTTAAACTGTTCAACGAAGCTATGGGTATCCTGTGGCCAAAGGGTATTATGTACGATAATGTGTTATTCTTTATTAGCGATGCTGCCCCTTATATGGTCAAAGCTGGACAAGCATTATCTGTTGTATATCCTAAATTGACTCATTTTACTTGTGTGGCGCATGCATTTCATCGTGTGGCAGAAGTGGTCAGAGACAATTTCCCTAAAGTAGATTTGTTGATTTCATCAGTGAAAAAAGTATTTCTCAAAGCTCCCAGTAGAGTTAACGTGTTGAAAGAAATGTACCCTGAAATTCCATTGCCACCAAAGCCAATTTTAACTAGATGGGGTACATGGCTAGAAGCAGTTGAATATTATGCCGAACATATAGACTCTATTAACAATGTTCTCCTTGCATTGGACTCTGAAGATGCAGTCTCAATTGATACTGCGAAAACAGTTACCTGTGACATAAGTGTGAAGAATGACTTAGCTCACATTCAGCATACATTTTCATGCATCATAAAAACGCTCAAAAGTCTCCAAAATAGGCACCTTTCACTATCTGAAAGTTTTGAAATTATAAATAGTACTGTGGAACAACTGAATCGTGGTAGAGGTAAAGTTGCAGATGCAGTAAGAGCTAAGGTGGACACTGTACTTTCAAAAAACCCTGGATATGAAGAACTACAAAAGGTTGTTGCTGTGATGAGTGGTGAATCAACAGTGAAGATTAACTTGGACTTATCCCCAGCAGACATTGTGAAATCGAATTATGTACCAGTTACTTCTTGTGACGTCGAACGCTCTTTTAGTCAGTATAAATCTATCCTCAGAGACAATAGAAGAAGATTCACTTTTCAGCACTTGAAAGAAATGTTTGTAACCTATTGTTATGGTAACAGACAATAAAAATTGTGTTTTGTTGAAACTACATTGGAAGATAAGGTACGTCCATTATATTTTTTGTTTAGTTTGATTAAAATGTACCAATATTTAACGTACATAGTCATTTTTTTATAATTTTAAGTCCATATTTAATTCCATATTTTGGTAAAAATCCATATTTAATTCCATATTTTGGTAAAAATAACTACATATATATTTACATATTTCATATATTTTTAGTCCATATAAATCCGTTCCCTGGTGATAATCATTTGGATGAGGTGTATGTAACAATCGAAATTTATAAGGAGTCAGATGATGTTTCTTTAAAGATCCATGAACCCTTAGCTTTTCGGAAGTCCTAATTGTTGGACAGATTATTTACAAACTGATTTCTTTGAACTCTGAACAAATGCTCTTCAGATGACTTCTACCATTTCATCATTTGTCGATGGTCTTCCAGTAGGCCTACGCATTTTCTCCAATAGTTTTCCAGCCTCTTTTAACTTATCCCAACGACGAATGTTATTCTCATGTGGTAGTTCTTCGTTTTAAATACACTATGAAATTTACTTTTCTTTGGAAATTCATTTGTACAATTAATTGTAACAATAAAAATTACTGCATTTGTTCTATTGTTACCGTCTTTTGTTTCCTTCAGTACTCAAACTTACAAACGAAAAACTTTCAGAGTTTTATTTTCATCTGCTACAAATATTAGATTTATAACTCTATGCATTCAAAAAAATATAATTATCTTAAAACCCTATAACTTTTGGGACTCAGTGTAGCCTATATGAAGCGACAATGATGGCTTAAACAATAGTAAGTTGGCCTATAATCTACGTAGTTCTATTTTTATTTAATACGAAAATGTGATTTAAATTACTCGCATTAGGCTGCAATGTGTTTTCAATTTCGATTGCATGTATTTATTCATTATTAGAAAATTATTATACCGTTCGGCCTTAAATTGTCAGAGCCAGGTTCTGTCCCCAACACATAAAAAGAAAGTTAGGGTCTGTAGAGCATTCTTAACGAAAAATGTAAAGAGGATTGCCGTATTTAACGAAATTAAAATTTCTGTATTTTAAATTGGTGTTTTATCTATGCCACTGACGTTTTATACTTAAAGTGGAATCAGTATTGTCTTCTGGGTATTCTAGCATGTGCTGGGACTTAACATCTGCAACGTTGGGAACTGCATACAGGTTCCATCGTCAGGGAAATGTAACTGCAGGGCATTTTAACTCGTAATAAATGAAGAAATGCCAGATTTGTTGGGTTCATAATGCCCAATTCTTTGAAGTGGCCAGGCATAACGGGGCCAGCAGAGGAAAGGACCCTTTGGGTCTTGAATTAAATTGAATTTTAGAAAAGGGGCACTACGACCCGGCACTGCGACCTAGCAGATCTGTAGAGCTAATCCTCGAACTGGACGCAATCCCAACCGATACCGGCTGACTACACAAAAGGCTGATTCACAATAAACCGGGAACGGAAACGACAACAAGAACGAGAACGGAAATAATGTTAAAATATATGAATTTAAATGTGAGCATTCACAATAGTTGTTGTTGTTGTTCTTATTGTCGTTTCCGTTCCCGGTTTATTGTGAACCAGCCTTAACATTTTCTACGTATCCAGGTTTCGAGCAGGCAACCACACTTACCTGCGTGTCGCCAGCCGAGTTCGAGAAACGTCTGTGAAAGATATTAATTGTCGCGTGAACGGAAGTTCTCTTAACCCGGCTGTGGTAATGATGACAATAACATCTGAATAAATGATGACGAAATGAGTTCGATGTCTAAAGCCGAAATTTATTAGCCATTCCGCTTCAATTGGTTGAGGGAATACCTTGGAAAAAAAAAAATCAGGTAAATTGCCGCAACCAGGTTATTTGTCGCAACCAGGATTTGAACCCTGGTCCGCTTGTTTCACAGTCAAACATGATAATCGTTACTCCTTAGCGGTGGACCCTTTCAGGTTTTACTGCACTGAAAGTGGAACTTGTATGCTGTTCCAAAATGTAGATTAAGTCCCAACATACTGTGGAATGTTCAGAAACTTCTGAACACAATCACAGGAAAAGCTTAAAATGTGAAATCAATATTATGTTTTGGTTTTAAACAACATAAAAATACTTAAAACACATGTAATGAAAAATCTTATAATGATTTATTACGAGTCAATATTCTAAATCTTTCCTATCTCTCTGTTTCTCTCTCTCTTCTTCTTTTTTCCTTCTTCTTCTTTTTCCCACGTCTTTTATTGTATAAATATTTAGTTAATTCACTTGTAAGCTTTAAATAATTGAACTGGTTAATATTCATTTCAGCAACAAAGAACACAATACGACGTGACTAATAAAGCAAGTTGCCTAGTCTACATGTCTGACTTACAACCAAGTTTAATGTTTTGCTTAAATTAGATCTTGCGCATTCTCTTCGTGAAATCTCGTTACCAGCAAATCACTTCAGCGATGAGGGAAGATAAGCAGACAGCAGCCGAAAGAGAATTCATTATCACCCTTTCATGAATTTTACAGCACTATTGGGATTCCGGTAATAACAAGCCAACCTAATTTGTTGAACAAGTCACATTTTAGAGCAGCGTACGTAAGTAGGTTAAAGTGATGTGCTTACTCTTGAAAGCCTTCTTTATGAGTACGTATCGATTATTATCAAAACGGATATGTTTATCATACTATTTCATTTAACGACACTTTTCCGATTTGATTGAAATGAAGTTGGATAACTGTATCATAATCATTCGCTTTCAATTATCAACTGACAAACTATTTCCTTTCTTTCCGAAGGGTATAATATTCGATATTAGGTGGTGGTTTTCATTAATAACAACAATAATAATCTTCTTCTTCTTCTTCAACTTCAGGGTATAGGCCTTAAGGCCTGTTCCGACTTCAAAGGATGATGTCATCTATCCAGCGGGTTCTAGGTCTTCCAACGCTTCTCCTACCAGTAGGTTTGTAATTGAGAAGGATTTTAGGAAGTCTATAATATTCCATACGTTGGATGTGTTCATACCAGTTTTGTTTTCGTGCTTGTACCCGCTTATAAAGATTATATATCTGTAATCTATTGCGTATATCTTCACTTTTTTGTTTATCCAATAATGTAAGGCCTAATAATGATAATAATGATAATAATAATAATTCTTATAATAATAATAATAATATTATTATTATTATTATTATTATTATTATTGTTATTTACTTACTTACTTATGTACTTATGACTTTTAAGGAATTCGGAGAATCATTGCCGCCCTCACATAAGCCCGTCATCGGTCCCTATTCTGTGCAAGATTAATTTAATCTCTATCATCATATCCCACATACCTCAAATCCATTTTAAAATTATCCTCTCATCTGCGTCTCGTCCTCTCCAAAGGCATTTTTTCCTCTGGCCTCCCAACTAACATTCTATATGCATTTCTGAATTCACCCATACGTGTCACATAAGAATAATGATATTAATATTAATAATAATAATAATAATAATAATAATAATAATAATAATAATAGTTTTTATATAACCTGGCAGAGTTAAGGTCATAGAGCCTTCTCTAAAGGGCCCACACACGTGAAGGCTTACCTAGAGCTAAGTATGTGAAAATCTAAATCCACAGGCAAGTCTCCTCGTGTATGGGCGAAAAGTATCAAGGCTCTCGGCTTTGAGATGTCTCCAGACTTCTACGACTACTTGAAATTTTCTTATTATAGCGGTCTCCAAAATAAGCGGCAGAAATAGTAAACATAGAAACACACGATACTGCCAGCATTAGGTCGGGATTTATTTGTTACTTTTTGCATTTTTCTTTAGCGAAATGGCAGCAAGCTATGTCAGTTCAGATTTAAGGAACTATACTCATGAATTTCTCCTAGAATTTGTAGAAATATTATATATTTTCCATACTTATGGAAAATCAATTAAGTTATAATAATGGTTACAACAGCGAAACTATTTTAAATTGGCGCTAAGGAATCGGGAACAAATCAACTCACAACCATGGAGGAATAGTTTTCCTCAAGTGATCGCATTTCTCCATGGAAAATTTGTGGGAAATAATTAATTTAACAACCTCTTACGTCTTCTTGGTGAACTATAAGTCTAGGAGATAATTATTCTGAGTATGTATGGGCAATCATCAAGTTCAAACATATCTCCCGGAGGTAAGTCTGTACGGAATTATCTTCAGGCGTAACTACGATATAAAGAATATCATAAGATGCTTACTTGCTCAGAAAACTGAAGTGGTAGGCAATCCTTCCAAGTTATGGCTGTGGAAAAGAGAAGGAATTATTTCAGTAATGGAAAAAAGCTGATGCTTTCTAACTCTTCACACAATTTTCCTTCTTAAGCATGTAACTTGATTCATACTAAATGAAAACAAACTGTGTATATCGTTGTTTACAAAGCTGCTAAGAGCCAAGTTTTGCTAGTACATCAGCTTCCTATCTTTTCATTTCTCTGGTATTACCTTGTTTTATTAACATCAGGTATCGTGTTATAGCGTATCATTTAGAGATTCAGATACTCAGTCTTCTACTCATTCATCAACGGTCTTCATAATTTATATCTTCCAATAAATTCCAGACGTCTTGCTACCTGCAAGAATTTCTCATTTTACATGATGCTCATATGATAATTTCATTATTATTTATTTACCATTATGTGGAGGTTTCTCTTCCACATCATCTTCTCAGGGTTCTCATTCTTACATCAGTGTCGATTGCTTACATCAGTGAATTTTAGATTTGAACGTGATAAAATACAATGAAGTTTACGTTGAAGATATACTGGGTGTTCATTTCAAAGTGTGTCATGACGTCACTGTTGTTGGGTCACCGATTTGAAGCGAGTTTCAGCTTATATGTCAGAGAAGTTGCCTATTATTTAAGGCGTTTTTCAATCTGAACTTGAGAATGTGCACGGTATAACTTGAACGTCGTAGCAACAGATGGCGGTCTGTGCTACCATAACCTCCTTCGAACTGTGTTTTGCGCCGGCAAGTCGTACGCAGGGTATTTGTTAGCATCGGTTGCGTACGGTAACATTCCACAACATAAATCAAACGCTCCGTGTCCATGTTGACCGTCGAAGTTAATGTCAACAAATACGTAAGTAATCGTCTTAACCCTCTCCCCATATCCCGACAGTACGTATTTCCAAACAGTTCACATTCCTGCCACTACCGGCGTTATCGTACGTATCGGTACGTACTCTTCAGAATGAACGCCGTACTTGCTAGGCAACTTCTCTGCCTCTTAGGTTATACCTCTCTGCGGAAGTGTAGGAAGATTGAATTCTCTAGGCTCATCGGCTAGCCACATGACGGCATACAGCGGGCCATGACACATTTTGAACTGAACACCCAGTAGTCTGTATGATTGTCACTGGATTGTAATGTATGTAGGCCTATATTCTGATTTGATTTCTAGTAGTAGTAGCAGCAGTAGCAGCAGCAGCAGCAGCAGTGAAAATACGTAGTGATAGGGATAATCATTACAATATATAAGTACATTTCTTAAGTAGCTAAAGCAATGTCACAGTTGGAGTCCAATTCATATTGTGAGAGTTGATATGCCACTTGCTTTCTCATATTTGTGGCGTTTAGCGCAAAAATCGCCCAACCCACAAAATTATATGATTTATCCATTTTACCTCTTTGTATGGTGCGCGAAATGCGATACACAAACGAAAATTGTGCTTAAATCTCATGGCGAAAAATGAGAATAATGATTAGGCCGATTTACACTTTGAGGAGAACAATATGAGAAGCTCTTTAAAGCAATAAACTCAATATTCAAATTTTGTGGGTTGGGCCATTTGTGCGCTGAGCTCCTCATTTCTTCCTTTGGTTTTGAAGGAAAAAATATGTCAAAAAAATTGTCTATTCTGTATTTCATTGGATTACAAATCTCGGAAGCAACGAAGCTCAATAGAGTAAATAAAATTGAAGTTCTAATAAAATGTTCAAGCTAATATGTTAAAGACGTAGGGCTATGTAATTGATAAATAATATTGAACACAATTGTAAAGGATCCCCTGTCTTATTTTATACTATTGGAAATCGGAGGTGGAATAATTGCAAAATATCATCGGTGTTGAAGTTACACAAATCATACCTATTCATTACATTCCATACGTCTGTGAAAATGATGAAATAGAAAAGACTTGTAATTCTCCTTACAGGTTATCACAACGGATCTTAAAAAAAAAAGAATTCAGACATATTGCTTTTTACGAACATCCATTTTTCCTCTCTGGTAAGTATCACATAAAGATGTATAGTCTTATACATAAAAATTACCGATCTCCTGTAGCGTGAATTTGTCTAAGTCAAGCTTCGGATAGTGCCTGGTTCACACGAGAAAATATCTATTGTATTTCTAACCATCACCTAATTTACCTCTTGTATAAATATTTGTTATATATTATTTACACTTGATCTATAAACAAAGCAAAGCAAACGAAAAAGAGGAAAGGCAGACTGGAGTCTTGAACTTGTAATCTCTCGTTTACTACGCAGTCACATTATTCATAGAGCACGGATTTGCGGTAGCAGTATCATCTGAAACATTGACAAATATTATTGCAACTCTGCCTCTACTTAAAAAAGTAGTTCAGTGTAAACCTTAGCTCTCACGATGTCAATTGAAGTTTTCCGAAGGGGATTTAGCGTATGGCAGCCTGTCATTTTTTTAAGATGATACATTGTACCGTATAGTTTCTGAAGTGCAAATGCACAAAATTTTATGTTTACATGATGACAAAAGTTAAACAAATATAAACTTACATTTAGTTAACTTTTGAGAGCGCATTATATTACTGTATACAGTACATTTCCCTTACAACTTCTATTTTACTGTTTGAATTGCAATTACTTTCCGATTTCAATAGAGAACCGTAAGATTTCCTCTATAATACTCGTATTATACCTGTAACGTGTGACATACAGAATAAGAAATGAAGCTGTGTTAGAAAGAGTGAGTGAAGAAAGAATGATGCTGAAACTGATCAGGAAGAGAAAAAGGATTTGGTGGGTAACTGTCTGAGAAGAAACTGCTTACTGAAGAATGCACTGGAGGGAATGGTGAACGGGAGAAGAGTTCGGGGCAGAAGAAGATATCAGATGATAGACGATATTAACATACATGGATCGTATGCGGAGACTAAGAGGAGTCGCCTTCGGTAGCGCAGTTGGTACAGCGCTGGCCTTCTATGCTCGAGTTTGCGGGTTTGATTCCGGCCGAGGTCGATGTCATTTAAGTGTGTTTAAATGCGACAGACTCATGCCAGTAGATTTACTGGCAGAACTAAATTCCGGCACACAGGCGACGCTGATATAACTTCTGTTGTTCCGAGGATCGTTAAATAAACCATAAGTTAGTTAGACTAAGAGGAAAACAGAAAATAGGAAATATTGAAGAATGCTGGGTTTGGAGTGAAAGACCTGCCATTTGGCAAAACACTGTGAATGTGTTTAGGGTAAAGTTGCCTAATTCCGTTATACTCCTAATTCCATGATAAGTTTTTTTCACTGAATGTCACGGGGTTGGATATCTTGCTAGGAAGTTCACCGATGTCTCAAAAATAGCTGAGAGATGTAATCTTTTGAGAAAGATGTCTAGCGCTATGGTCGAACGGCAAAGCTTTGACTGACATTCAATTTTAAAAAAGTACCACGGGATTAGGAGTATCACGGAATTAGGCAACTTTACCCTATATACCTGTATCTTGTATGCTATTTGCTGTTACTTTGTTACTAACACCACTACAGTTCTTTCTCTGCTCTAAACATGGAAGAGATATCATCTGATTCAATTTTTCCAACTTAAACTAGACGAACACACGGTGCGACTCCTGTAGCGAGTTTTCATATTATGAAGCAGGTTCTCTACTAAAAACAACACAGGACATGAAACTGGCAACGAACAAACTTTCTTGGCTTAGATTCGACTGAAACCTAGGATCGTGGGTTCCACTCAGAATCAAAACTGCTCGTTACCCTTATTACTTCGGACTGAAAATAAGCTGAGAATGGTTTGAAATATTGCAAAAGAGTTAATAAATATGAATATAAATTGATCTTAAAGAATGTAATTTCAAAATTTGATATGTTGCATGGCAGGTGTACTGTAGGTCTATATACTTCATAGCCATTAAAACTTTCATAATAAGTTTAATACTACCTTCTACAGCCATCAAGAGGTGTAATTAAATTACCATAAATTTATTTAGTGGTCCGTTTACAAGCACTTCGTAGGTCTGTATGTTTAGAAGCATTGCCCAAACATTACAATCTTGTCAGGTCTTCACTTGAGCGCACTCGACGAGAGACGTTCTTCAAGATGAGCACAACAAGCAGGCAAACCGCGCAACAGAGAAGAGAAACCGTCATTTCCAGCATCGCGTCCTCACGCTGCTTTTTACGAGTAAATTAGAGCTAACGACATTATAATAAGAGAGCACAGAAGCGTAAAATATTGAAGCGATACGATTCCTCCTTAGAATTTTAAAGAATTCTTTTAATATTTTTTTGCGTCCTTTCCACTTTACAACTTTTTTATGACAAGGCAAAACAAAAGAAAAAAATATTAAAGACGAGAGAGAGAAAGGCAAAGAGAGAGCTTCAGAATTAAACTAATTTTAAACCTTGGTTTTTAATGTTGGTAATGTTGTGCATGTGAAAATGAAAATTTCTCATATTTCGATTTCGAGTTATAACAACTTCGGTATAGTACGAATTCCTTAGATCATTATTAGAGTCCGGCACATTATGAAGAAATAGTTTCCAAAGTGTGAAATCTATTTAGGCGAAATATGAAAACATAAAAAAAAAATATTTAAAAGCTGAAACAACTCTTAAAAAATTAATATTTTTAGCTATATTTGCTCTTCTACAACTAAGATACAGTACATATACGGAATTAAAATTTGGAGCGAGTCTTGATGGAAGTCCACCTGTATATAGGCAAAAGTTTCGCACGACTGTCCACAAGTAGCCTATATGCAGGGGCTCTTGTTTACTGCACATGCACAGTGCGTTGTATGCGAAACTGAAATAAGGTAGCTCCAAATTTTATTTCCGTATTTATATGTCAGTGTTATTAAACATTTTTCAGTATTATCAAATTCTTACCTGACTGCAGGAATTAGAAGGTTATTTTAAGGCGCTTTCTCAACAGCTTAAGTTATTAAGCGTCTGAAGAGATGAAGGTGATAATGCCGGTGAAATGAGTCCGGAATCCAGCACCGATAGTTACCCAGCATTTGCCCATCTTGAGTTGAGGGAAAACCCCAGAAAAGACCTCAACCAGGTAACTTTTCCCGACCAGGAATCGAATCCAGGCCACCTGGTTTCGCGGCCAGACGCTCTAACCGTTACTCCACAGGTGTGGATTGCAGGAATTAAGTGGGTACTTGTAACTCATTTTTTTCAATGAAGAGAACAAAATAAAAACATGGAAAGAAAAAACGAAGAAAGAAAGAACGAAAGAAATAAAGGTAAAAGAAAAGAAAAGAAAGGAAGAAAAGAAAAGAAAGGAAGAAAAGAAAAGAAAGGAAGAAAAAGAAAGAAAGGAAGAAAGAAAGAAAGGAAGGAAGGAAGTTGTTACATTGGCTGAACTCAACACTGATTACTTGTACAATACAACATAAATAACTTGTCCATATTCTCTCGCAAAATTTACACCTTCTATCTGTTAATATTGCTTTTTAGATGAAAAACCCATGAAGTTGCAAGAAGAAGGGAAATAGACAGCAAAATTGATTATTATTGAAACCCATTTAAAACAATTCACACGTGTATAAGTACATACGTCAACAATGAAAAGACTTTCACTGTATTCGAAAGAATAAGCAAAGATGGAATAGGAATCACGTATTTTGTTTTGGCTTCTCGAATTCATTGATGCAACGAGTTCTATGACTCTAAAGGGAATTTGAAGATTTCACTTACCATTGGGAATCTCGGAATGTTGGTGAAATGGATGGCTTGGCTTTTTCAAGTGTTTCGTGTAAAAATCTCTATGGTTTCCTTGTAAGTCCAGTTAAATGGTAGTTAAGTATAGAAATATTTAGAGAGGGGAAATATAATACGTTTTCGAAGAGAATTCTTAGAAAAAATGATACGGCTCACAATTTCTATACAAATTAAACAAAAACAATACTAGTATAATCCCAATACGGAAATTAAGCAAAGAAAAATAACAAATTAAAATTTGGAGCGAGTCTTGATGGAAGTCCACTTGTATGTAGACAACATTTTCATACAACGATCCACAAGTAACAAGATGTGAACGCCACTTTTGGAAATTCTTAAAGACTGTACGTTAGAATGCATAATTAAACTGTAAAGAACCAAGTTCCTAAAGTCGTATGATTGGTAACAATTTTTGTTATAAACGCGTAAGAATGATGTCATTTTTAGTTAGAATTGAAAAACAAAATATGTACAAAGCAACTTACAACACATTTTTAGCTTCAGAATACTAGTCAATTAAAGAAATGATACTTCTGAATAGTTCATTCTTTATTTGTAATATTTTAACTATATAAATATGAATAAAATCTACAAATTCTGTCGGATTTGTCTGATTTCTTAAACAAATGTTAAATTCGTGTGGACTCACCTATATATAACAACAATTTCACGTTCGCATGCGGAGGAATGTGGGTTTGTATTTTACCCGTAACACTGAAGAAAAAGGTATTTTACAAACAACTTCAAATTAACTTTGAAAATATTGAGACTAGGACAAATGTTTTAATGACATTTTTTGCTCAGAATGTCTTCGGAAATAAGCAGGGATGTAGTGGAGGTGGAGCGGAGCGGAGCGACGCTCCGGTACTGTGTTCGAAGGTGGAGCGCAGCTCCGGCACTGATTTGGAATTTTAAAATCTGTTTTGACATCACAATACTTTCCCTGCTAACGATATCTTAGTTAATGTCAGAATATTTAGTGATTATATTTTCTGTGCTTCCTTTAAAAAATCGGAACAAGTTCGGAAGTAGGAGGTCGCGAGACCACTAGGAGAGTAGACTGTGTGTGTGATGAGAAATGGGGTAACAATCATTGACAGGACAACCACCAAACTAAACTTTAGTGCGTCTACGCGAAATGATCACATTCCTAATTCACTTTCGTTTCGTATCGTATTTTGTTTGTTTTCGCGTCTTTGTACGGTGTTACCGAAATGTGTTGTATTTGTTTCCCAGTTATTTTACGAAGTGAATTTTAAGCAGTTAATTTACTGCCTATAACGTGATTAAAAACTACTTGAAACTTTTGTTTCTATTTTTTTTGTTAGGTTATTTTACGACGCTTTATCAACATCTAGGTTATTTAGCGTCTGAATGAAATGAAGGTGATAATGCCGGTGAAATGAGTCCGGGGTCCAACACCGAAAGTTACACAGCATTTGCTCGTATTGGGTTGAGGGAAAACCCCGGAAAAAACCTCAACCAGATAACTTGCCCCGACCGGGAATCGAACCCGGGCCACCTGGTTTCGCGGCTAAACGTGCTAACCGTTACTCCACAGGCGTGGACTTTTTGTTTTTACCTATTGCCCTTCAGTAAATATGGAACAAAATAAACGTAGACAAAAAACATTAACTTCTTTCTTTTCTCGTGCCATTGCTGTTACTAGTGGAATTACAAAAGCTTCCTCTCCTGATATTGTTGTTATCTCAAACCTATCGCTTCTATTTGATGAACCTAGTAATTCAACCAGAGATACTGTTATGAAAGACAGAGTTCCAGTATGACTGTGAAGAATATTCAACGTCATAATGTTCAAAATATTGAAAGCCTGCATGGGCCTGCAAAGTGAGTGGCCGAATGTATGGAATGAAAAAAAAAATTGTGGTCAAGAAAAAAAGAAGCTTATCCGTTGATTGAGTGTAAGCAATGTAAGCTAGGCTGTAACGTGTGTCATGAAGTAGGCCTAACTACATTAGGTGCATTAAAAAAAGGAGTGTATTTCTGTATGTAACGAATGGCGTTCATATTCAGTAAATTACTACGGATCGAACAGATCAGATCAGATCAGCTTAAGTCACTACGAAAAATCATTGAACACAAGAAATCCAGCGCTCATTATCTAGCACAGAAATTATTGATATGTCTGAAAAGCAATCAATTGAAAATGTTGGCGAATAAACGAGTGCAGCCCACTGTGAAGCAACAAAAGCGAAATTTATATAACCTTATTACATTGCGCAGAATGATCACCCTTACAGTGACCATTTCGTCGGTTTACTTGAGCTTCAGAAGCTAAATGGAGTAGATATTGCATTCTCCTTATAGTCTTACTTTATGGCATTTCTTTCTTTGCCTTATTTTTTTTTTTTGCATCCAAACCTTCCCCTTCCCCAAAAGTTAAAAAACATAAAGAGCTCCGGCACTGCAAAGTTTGGGACTACAGCCCTGGAAATAAGCTCCGTAAGTGACGGTAAATCCTCGTGAATCACCCTGTATATTAAAAATCGTGGTATCGTGAGAAGATGTCGGGGTGTAATAGTTTTCCGTTGATTCTGAATCGATGGTGAAAATTGGCTTGACATTTTCCTTGGAAGTTGCAGAATTATGGCAGCGGGAAACTAAATAAGTCCAACAAATTCTGCGCCAGCACTAATTACAAATTCCTCTTTAATTCATTGGACTTTTATATCCAGCGTTGAAGGTCAACGCTCCAAACATTCCTCTGACGATTTAAACTTGCGAGTATTTCAATGGAAGTTTCTTTGTCTCAATAGCATTGAAGAACGTAGATAACTTGTTACAACTACTTCATTGAATAATAAAAAGTATTTAGGCTATGGGTACGATTTCTTCTAAATTTTTAATTCATTCTTTGAAATAGTTTGAGCATACTTAATTCTTAATATACCTGTTAGAATTGATCAAATTATAGGAGGTTGCAAACTTCGTGAATCTTATCAGGTTGTACGTAGAAAATCTCGCAATGATTAAATTATCGGATTATCGGCAAAGGTTAAAAGTTTTCTGACTGCGGAATATTCAGGTAGAAACTTACCTGTTTCACTTTCCGGTCCTGAAAGAAATTCTAGCTGCAACCCAGAAGTTGTTGGAAATATAAAACCTTTATAGCTCACAGCGTTGTCTGGGCTATAATCATCTGTGTTGTACCCGCAATTTAAGAATTTGGCTCTTATTATTTTTTAAAGACGTAGTTCTTGTTTGAAAAATTTAATGATGATTACACGCATTACCTTTTTAACGCCAGAACATTTTTGTAGCAGGTGTGTTATTGGATATTTAATAAAGAATCAATTGTTTAAATTGCTGTTCGTGAGTTAGCCACATTGCTGAAAAATTTACAGTATCCACTGAGATATAAATTTGTACCCTGGTTGTATGGTTGGTCGACAACGGTCGAGATAACCGGCAGCATTAAGGAACTGCAATGCCGCTTGCTCGGTGATATTGAAGAGACGTTTTCCTGACTAGGACACACACTGCCTTATCTGTGTTGACATGGCATACTAAAGATGTAATTATAATTTAATGTAAGTACATGTAGCAATATAAAAGAATAATCCGATAATTTTATTAGGTGTGCACAGAACTTGTCATTATTGTCCCTAACATAAGTCTCAGTCGATGAGGTCTTATAGAGTATGGCGACAGACTACGAACTGGAAAAGTTCGGGTTCATGCTCAGGCAAAGTTGGGACATTTTATTTTGTCATAACTTTCAGAGCGACTTTGGAAGCTACTGTGTATCTCTGGGCCAGATATTGGAAAAAAAAATGGGAGTATAAGGTTACAGTACATCAATTATTCGTAGATTTCAAAAAGGCATATGACTCGGTTAAGAGAGAAGTTTTATATCATATTCTTATTGAATTTGGTATTCCCAAGAAACCAGTTCGATTAATTTAAAATGTGTCTCAGTGAAACTTACAGCAGAGGTCAGTTTCTATCTCATGTTTTTCCAATTCACTGCGGGCTAAAGCAAGGAGATGCACTATCACCTTTACTTTTTAACTTTGCTCTAGAATATGCCATTAGGAAAGTTCAGGATAACAGGCAGGGTTTGGAATTGAATGGGTTACATCAGCTTCTTGTCTATGCAGATGACGTGAATATGTTAGGAGACAATCCAAAAACGATTAGGGAAAACATGGAAATTTTACTTGAAGCAAGTAAAGCGATAGGTTTGGAAGTAAATCCCGAAAAAACAAAGTATATGACTATGTTTCGGTAACAAATATAAATGACACTCGGGATAAAATTAAACGCAGAATAGAAATGGAAAATGCTTGTTATTATTTGGTTGAGAAGCTTTTGTCATCTAGTTTGCTGTCAAAAATTCTGAAAGTTAGAATTTATAAAACAGTTATATTATCGGTTCTTCTGTATGGTTGTGAAACTTGGACTCTCACTTTGAGAGACGAACAGAGATTAAGGGTGTTTGAGAATACGGTTCTTAGGGAAATATTTGGGACTAAGAGGGACGTAGATGGTAGGATAATATTAAAATAGATTTGAGGGAGGTGGGGTATGGTGATAGAGAGTGGATTAATCTTGCTCAGGATAGGAACCTATGGCAGGCTTATGTGAGGGCGGCAATGAACCTGCGGGTTCCTTAAATCCATTTGTAACTAAGTAAGTATGAGAATTAAACAATTAAATCAACATTAAAATGAGAAATTTAAATAGTCTTTATTTAATGTTTCAGTGAATTGCACATTTATTTACTGAGTTACTAAATGTTGTGAAGATGGTAAGGATGTTAATATAAGCTTATTGACAAACACCGCATTGAAATTTTCTGTTGTAGCAGCAGTACGCATTTATTAGATACTGTCCTGCAATTTTTTAAAGAACATGTTACCCAAGTCAACGCAGAGAACCTAACCTAAATTTTCGGATTGGTAAGATCAGCCTAGGACTAAGTTACCAAAGCTATGCACAGGAGCGAGAAGTAAGTTAGTATGTAATTACAATAATAGATAAATCATCTTCCTGTCCAATGTATTTTTGCTGACTTGGTTTAATTATGAGAGAGGTAACGATAGGTTATAGCTGCCCTTTGTAAGGGATATCATGAAGACACAGCCTACTGATTAATCCAAACAAGTCAGCCTACTGATTAATCCAAACAAGTCAGCCTACTGATTAATCCAAACAAGTCAGCCTACTGATTAATCCAAACAAGTTAATATTTTAATTTGTATATGCTAATAATTTTTAATGTATTAGTATAATAACTGTTTTTGTATTGTTTATATAATACAAGGCGTAGTATGAAGGTAAGGAATTATTTACTATGGGGAGGACCGTAGACCGCTATAATTTTGTAAAAAAATTAGAATAATTGAAGGAATTTTAAGGTTGCTATTCGAATAGTGACTAGAAAGAGAGGACAGAAACAGGCTAAGTTGACATATAAGTGATGAATGCTTGGCGTCGCCCACGGTAGCGTAGTTGGTATAGCGCTGGCCTTCTATGCTCCAGTTTGCGGGTTCGATCCCGGCCGAGGTTGATGGCATTTAAATGTTCTTAAATGCGGCAGGCTCATATCAGTAGATTTACTGGCATGTAAAAGAACTCCTGCGAGACAAAATTTCGGCACACAGGCGACGTTGATATAACCTCTTCAGTTGCGAGCGTCGTTAAATAAACCATAATTTTTTTAACACTTGGCTATGTGCTAAAGCTGTTCCAAATTTAAGAACAATAACGATGGTCATTCTGTGATAGGCCTACAGCTTTACCTTTGACTGCGATTGAAGAAGGAATTTGTAACGGCAATTGTGAACATGGCTACATGAAGTTTGCTACCGTCCTATAACTCCATTTACATGCGGATGAATGTCTGAACTTTTTAAAGAAATTTAACAACAAAATCTCTATAATGTAGCAAAGATTAACTTCCTGCCCTGACGATAAAACTACAACACACTGGAATTTTCATGCATCTCTAATCAAAATATTACCTAAAATACTCAACTCTAGTTCAATTTTTTCACATACCTGCATTATTTTCATGTGGAACTTTGAGCAAAAATATTAGTTTTTTTATCAACAGTAAACTTACTAGAAGTTTTGATTTATCTAGGGAAAATCAAAACTCGAGTGGGATTTAATTGACTGTTGCATGATTAGAAGAAAGTAGGCCTATATAAAGATTAGAAGAAATGAAGTACCCTAATACAATAAAATACTAATTGACTTACTAAAGTTCTATTTCACTAATGTTAGCTTCACCAAAACGTTTGAAAAGAGCGCTATCCATCTATATGGGAAATACATGACAATAAGCATGTTTTATAGTACCGGTACCATAAAGAATTTGCAGTTTGAAATGTTGGCAAACAAAGAGACAAATGATAGAGAAGTGATACAAACAGAAGAAATTCTATAAATATTAGAAGAAAAAATGTACTCTAAAACAATAAACTAGGTATTAATTTATTGACTTACAAAATTATATTTCATTAATGTTAGCTTCACCAAAACGTTTCAACGGAGCCGCCATTTTCAGTTGACTATCTATTCGGGAAACAAATGACGATCGCAAAGCATGTTTTATAGTAGGTCTACCGTAAAGAATTTGCAGTTTGAAATATTGGCAAAAGAAAAAAAAAACAAAACAAATCGTAGAGAGATGATAAAAACAGAAGGTAGCCTATAAAGATTAGAAGAAATAAAGTACTCTAATACAGTAAAAATAGATATTAATTAATTAACTTACTAAAATTTTATTTCACTAATGTTAGCTTCATCAAAACGTTTGAACGGAGCCACCATTTTTAGTTGGCTGTCTATGCGAGAAACAAATGACGATCGCGAAGCATGTTTTATAGTACCGTAAAGAATTTTCATTTTGAAATGTTGGCAAAAAATCGGAAACTAATACTAGGGGAATGATAAAAACAAACAAATGTTATGGCAGTGATAAAAACAAATAAATGTTAGGGAAGTATTAAAATTCTAGGATAAACATCCATGATTGGTTGAAGCACGTTCTATCGTACCGTTTTATTGGCCAAAAGTAGTATGATGTAGTAAAAATGTAATAGTCACGGTAATCGCCTAAAATATGCGAAAATTATCAAGTTACACTCGAAAATAAACAAACTCTTATTAGTTGCTGATTTTGGGTGTGATATGAACTTCTAAGAATTCATTAAACTAGTCGCCTGTAAGCATCGTATGTAGAGAAAAGAAGTAATCCTTAATTATACTGCTCCAGTATAGAAAGGTAAGTTTTTAACTGAAACTCTCTTTGGTGGTATTTATGTCAAGAAAGGAATCTAGACAACGTAACAAGATTCAGGTAAAGATCAGATTTTAAGTAATCCATTGCGGTCTGGGAAACTAAACGGTATTTTAAAGATTTAATTTTGTTTCAGTTTCAAAACCCACAATTTGGTTGACCTATAATGTCGATTATATTATTAACCTGAAAATTCCCTCAACAGCAAGATTGGCAGGTTGGATCACTTCCTTCCAGATATTCCATAATGTTTTGGGGTTAGTTGATTGTAACTTCTTTGCTAAAAATCGTTATTATAGACTGTGTGCGGTTTACATTCAGTTTAGGGCAAGGGACGAGTCACTCAATCTCCTCAGGTAAAATTCGTATCGAATCAGTGGCGGCCACTACGACGCGACGTGAAGCGAGCCTTTCCTGTGAAACTTTCAGCTAATCTAACAAATTCCTGGTAGTAACAGAAATTCACAACGCAAGATTTTGTTGGCACTGGAGGCGCAAGGGTTTGAAAATAATGGTAAACATTTCTAATCAAATCAGTTAAATATTTTGATGTCGAGGCACACAAGATAAGTATAACCGAGTGCTTCTTTCTTTTCTTATTTCGTTTCTTTCTTCTCATAATTCTTCTCTATTTAATTATTTCGTATATTCAGTATGTAATGTGATGTAATGTACAGTAATGTATGCATGTATGTATGTATGTAGATATGTATGTACGAGTATTAGAGATGAACAACGATCGAGCAAACGAGGCTAACAGCGCCCGCAAAGCCGAAAACCCGCAAGACAATGTTGTATTACGTCGCGTCCTTGACGTAAAGACTGGTTGTGAGTCTTCCGAGACTCGATATTGTGATCAAGTCCCTAAGTCCCGAAGTCTGCAGTTGTTTATACCTGACTGAACTTTGATCTACTTTGGTAACTGTTATATATGTATGAACAATCGAGTAGTCTATTTGAAACATCTCTATCTTTCAGTGTATAATAATCAGTTCCATAGTCTTTATTTAATTATTAGGCCCTTATTAAAAGGCTAGGAATTTTCTTTTCATATGTTTAAGATCAAGTGTGCAATCTCAAGTAAAAAGATATTAATGTCATGTTTTATGTTTCTTAGAAATGCAAATTTATTTGAGATTTTTTTGTTTATATAACCATAGCTCATATCATATAATATAACCAGAACATTTTGATAACTAAGATACTATTATGTTTTGTCTTTTTGCCTCATTTAAATATTTATGTTATTTATTTCAATGATGCATGTTATTCAAAGTTACAAACTCTTTCCACGCCGAACAAATGTTATTTCGAGAATGACGAGCGAGACTCGAAGCGCAGCGGGAATGACGAGCTGAGACTCGAAAGACAAATACAGCGAACACAGCGAGCGAGAGCGGCAGTTAGTTTTTTCCATCCCTAGTATGTAAGTATGCCTATGTAGATATGTATGTATGTAAACCTATGTATATATAGGATATATATATATATATAATTATATTTCTCTGTTTCTCTCTCAATTTCTCTGTTTCTTTATTTCCCTATATGTTTCTCTTCCTCCCTCTAGTCAATTTTGATCTTTTCTCTCTATTTTATTCTTTCTCTCTTTATTACTCTCTTTCTCGATTTATTTATTTACTTACTTATTATTTTTGTAATTATTTAGTTATTAATTATTTACTTAGGGCCTAGTTCCTTATTGATTGATTAATTGATGGATTGATTGTTTCATAAATTTATTGATTGGTTCATTCATTCATTGATTCATTCATTCATATTCATTCATTTATTTACTTGATACATTATTTTTTATTTGTTAGAAATTTTATTCACGTTTGCGTTTAATCTTCCTTCTTAAAACAATACCGCATAAAACTTCTACATTACATTTACATACAGGCAACCTGGTAATCCATATGATACTGGTTTTTATCAACAGTAATCTCACTAGAGGGTTTGATTTATCTAGAGAAAATCAAAACTCGAGTGGGATTTAATTGACTATTAAACGATTAGAAGAAAGTATATAAAGATTAGAAGTAACGAAGTACTCCAATACAATAAAATATGAATTGACTTACGAAAATATAACTGTCTTCAAATGTATTATTGTACCATCTCAACATTACAAATATTACGCTAGATGCATGCTAGTTGGCAGTAGTGTGTTATGATTAGCTATCTTCGAACATAAAATATACTTTAATGCTCGAAGTTAGCTGTTATCTTGCTATCAGTTGTGCCAAATATGGAATCTTCATTGAACTCTGTAGACGATTACTAGCAATGCCTTCTCGATCTAGATCACGATGGCAGTGTTACTAGTCAAGAAGGCTTTGTTGATCCAGTTTCATTTTTATTAAAACAGTTGCATTCCACTTCAATTATCCGAACCCCAGTAATCAACGTAACTTGACAGATGATTTTCAATAAATCTTAATATTAAATAATCTCTGATACGTGACTATCCATAATATCATATAACAGAAGCTATAACATAACCTAAATAATATATACAAGTGTTAGAATAGTTTTAATTAACGACGATGACATAAAAAAACGTGAATAATGTTAAAAGCAATAATTATTGAATGTACAATTTTCAAATTTGAATGTTTTAGTGCTTGGTGGTTCAGTTGATGTTATATTGGACGTGTGCGTAAAAGAAGCGGAACTCGTTGATGTAGGCCTACATGGTGTATTCAACTTATTCAGGATTTCCGAATGGTGCTCTTCATTCATTTGTAAATAGGATTTCAGGGAAGATGCATAGGTATGACCAGTGATCTTTATTAATTCCTGTTCTAGAATGCCAATGCGAGTCATATTTGAAACTGCTGTGCATCGACTGGAGTGGTTTGTAATTTTCTGTTTTTATTTTTTTTTTTACGTCCAGACCAGAGCAGTTTCAAATGTTAGCAAACAAAGAAACAAATGCTAGGGACGCGATACAATTGTGCGATAAGCAGCCATGATTGGTTGAAATACGTCCTTTCGTACCGTTTTATTGATCAAAAGTAGTATGACGTAGTAAAAGTGTAATAGTCTTCATAATTTTGTATCCCCTGGATATGCTTGAGTTCGATAAAACGATTTGCTCTCTTTGATACTGCTTTCTCGATTTTGCCTAGATATTTATATTGTATTTTTTTAATTATTCATTTCCTTAACTAATTACTTTATTTATTTATTTGTTTGTTTGTGTGTTTGTTTGTTTGTTTTTGTTTGTTTTTTGTTTGTTTGTCTATCTATCTATCTATCTATCTATCTATCTATCTATCTATCTATCTATCTATCTATCTATCTATCTATCTATCTATCTATCTATCTATCTATCTATCTATCTATCTGTCTGTCTGTCTGTCTGTCTGTCTGTCTGTCTGTCTGTCTGTCTGTCTGTCTGTCTGTCTGTCTGTCTGTCTGTCTGTCTGTCTGTCTGTCTGTCTGTCTGTCTGTCTGTCTGTCTGTCTGTCTGTCTGTCTGTCTGTCTGTCTGTCTGTCTGTCTGTCTGTCTGTCTGTCTGTCTACCTCTATATCTATATCTATATCTATCCATCCATCCATCCATCTATTTATTTATTTATTTATTTATTTATATTAGTTAGTTCACTTATTTTATGGTTTAGCTCCTTTAGGAAATTTGAATCTTACTGAGTAAATGATAAATTACTATGAAGTCGGTAATACTTCGGAACACAGCCTTCTTAATTCTCTATTGTCTGGATATGCTTGAGTTTCTGTCCCAGACAAGATAAAAATAATAGTCCGTATTGTATTGCTTCGTAGATTTCCAAGGAATTTTTTCCGTTACGGTACCGTGTCAAAAACAGCAAACGCTTTTTCTAATAGAAGTGCTAATAATAGTGTCTGTAGTAGCCAAGTATAGTAGCAGTAGCAATTGTATATACTAATGCAATTTCGATTTCAACTGCAGAGGTTATTCAAAGTTGAAATTCAGCGTGGGTAAAAGATGGCCGACGAATTTTTCCTGGAACCCTCTATCAGAGACAGGATTATTTTACATATCGTAAATCTATGATACGAGTCTCTCAGCTTTGCTTCCCTCCTGGAGGAAGGCATGCTAAAATTTTATCGTCCTATAAATTCTATTTTTTTAGACTGGGTTAGAACTCGTAAATTTCAAACCCAACAGCGAGCGTGTTAAACGCTGGATCATCCTTGTCCTAAACTAAATAAATCCACATTAAATTTTTTCGTTATGGTTTAAAGAGAAATTTGTAAAAGAACAAATAGGTTTGGTGAAAATAAGGACTGGTATAATATTTTTCAAATTAGTTTAGCTGAAATTTTCACACACTACTCTAACATAGTTCTTCATTTTGCCTATCATAAATATTGAATTGCAGACACAATTTTCCACATATTTATAAACATTACCTGACACTTCTACAGCTCAATTTTGTCCTTATTGGTTAATTCAATTATATAATTATTATATTATCAGCGACTTGTAATCCATAATAAGCCTAGTGCCATGTGCTATTACAATAATTTTTACACAAAACAATGGTGTAATCGTTATTTAAAATACAAGTGTTAAAGATGGAGATTTTTTGGTGTTTAGAGATATTAGCAAAACGAGGCGGCAGGCCGAGTGGAGCAACCCTAGGAACAAAATAAAATAGTTTTTAATATGTGTGTTGTACACTGTATTTTAGAGAGCTGTACGTCTGTGCTGATATAGTGACAATGCCTCTGTCTTCACTGCTGTATTTCCCCTTATTATAGTAGTGAAACTTTATAATACACTATTAAAGAAAACAGTGGTATAGATCGACTGCAGATCGAGAGGTTTCCTGTTCAAATACAGGTGGCCCCTAAGAATTTTTCAATACATCAACGTCATAATTATCTTCACTTCACGGATTTGAAAACATTGCTGTTCCGACTTCAGCTTTCCATTTCTCTCTCCGATGCCCAACATCTATTCTTCCTTTTGATATGTAGAATAATGCCTATTTTTTAATTATTTCATTTTCACTTCTTGACGTGTTCGGTCCAACGAATATTATATCTTTGGATCTTTTCTTCTATAGAAAATATATCTAATTTTGTTCTTATTTTTTTTTCTAATCTTCTCCCGTCTTGCGCATCCCTTTACTCGCCTGAGAAACTTTATTTCTGATGGTTGTATTTGGGATGTACTCGTATATCTTCATTTTATTATCCACGAGCCACAACCATGCAATAAAACTGGGATTGCTAATGTTTTATAACATTTTAGTTGTGGCTTTGTCTTGTCTTCTATTTTAAATTCCTAATTAAATCTCTACGATGACTCTGTGCTAGCTCTCTGGGTTTATAATCAAGCGGTCCCGGATTCAAATTCCGGTAATTACGGTTGGTCCATCCTGAATTAATAACTTGTGTTGTGCAAGTCCGTAGTTCAGGCGACACAGTATTTTTTTATCGGTTTATTTTACGACACTTTATCAACTGCGGTGGTTATCTAGCTTTTGATTGAAATGAAGTTGATGCCAGCATAATGAGTGCAGGGTCTAGCGCCCAAAGTTACTTAGCATTCAAAAAATGGGTCGAAGGAAAACCCATGAAAAATCTCAACTAGGTAACCTGTTCCGACCAGGATTTAAACCCGGGCCCGCTTGTTTTATGGTCAGATATATAACCGTTACTCCACAGCAGTTGACAGGAGTTCTCTCAGGGTACTCCGGTTTCCTGTGACACCTTAACAATTCTACATTATCATAAGTTCATCATGAATCATTATGAGTGTATGTAGGTCCATCGCCTTCAGTGCACTGCCGAAGACCAAAACTTGATGTTGTGACCTCCGTATTCGCATAATCTAACCCCTGTGATTTTTTCTCTTGGGGTACGTTGAGGACAATGTTTACGTTCCTCCTTTGGCTCATAACCTGCAAGAGTTACTGCTTTTCATCAGAGATGCGGTGCAGGGATAGATGGTGACACACTGATCAGTGTGTGGAAGGAATTAGAATATTTCCTAGATGTGTGTTATGATCAAAGTTCACATATCGGGGACTTGTACGGTGTCAAAACTTGTAGAGATTACCTGTCTGTTGACACTCACTTCGTCGTTGTAGTATTAATAATTATAGAGTTAAAGAATTGTGAAATAAGAGAGCAATCATTTTGGGACACGGTGTACAATTTATCGAGATTGAATTATTTTTTATATTTATTTTGTTTTCAGAGAAGTTATAATTCCAATTTTATTATCTATTTGTATATTACTATAATTACGTCACATAATTTATAATCGATTTACAATATTTAGTTGAGACTAACGTTTTCGTCCTTGTATAACTGGTAAAAATCAGATCATTTACTATTACATGTTAAGTTTTTTCTAAAATTACTTAAACATTATAAAATATATAAATAAAAATATGCAATTTAAATATAAAAAATTAAAAGCAAATATGACTAGTGTCATTCGATGTTAACTCAAATATATTATTAGTTATTGACGTTACATATCCTTTCGAAGTTATTACGCGTGTATACATCCGGTTATGTTTAATTGATTTTAAAAGCACTGTACTTAAATAATAATTTGGCCTAGTTTAGTTATAATTAGGGCGTGACATCGATATATTTATAGTAGTCTGAGGTGAACATACGACGCCACGGACAGAATGTAGTCTACGTGTTTCAAGTACAGGCAGAGGAAGCGAATTCGACACACGTCTAAGCAAGCACGTTCCATGTTTTGTATTCGATTATTGCGTATTATAAAATCAAAACAATACAATCATTGTATAATAAGGGTTAATATCGGAACGGTCTAAAGTGCTGGTGAGGTTGAAAATAATTGTCGGAAATCATACTTAAATTGTCATAAATGTGATAAAACGTAAGTCTGAAAAGATGTTTTCTTTAATATTTAAAGTTTTGCATTTCAGTTTTAGAATGTCGAAAACGTAGGCCATATGACGTACAATTTTGCTTTCTATATATTTAACTGTTACATTAATTTATTTATCGCATCAGTTTCGTACCTTACTTTTCTTGCATGCTCTTCGCTTAGTTTCGGTTCCTGCTGCAATAAACAATACTCATGTTCAAAGTTTCAAAAGAAAATGACCGCCGAGGGTCGAATATTATAACCTTGTATGCGGAAAACAGCGTTCAACATCGGCTGAAATCAAGGGCGCATATGTAAAATATTTTAAATTATCAATTTCATTTCTACATCACACAGAAGTACAAGAAACGGTGGTTTCAATTCATTATGCAAAATTGTAAAAGTTTTATCAGATGGTAACTGCGATTGTTATAAACTAGATGTAGAAATGAAATTGGTAATATGAAATATTTTACATATGCGCCCTTGGTTTCAGCCGATGTTGAACGCAGTTTTTCCGCATACAAGGTTATACCAGCGAATAGGGATTATAAAGAATGGACACTGAGCGAATTTTCTTGTGTTTTGTTTCTCTGTGCGTCAGCGGCTAGTTCCACTTTCAAGCGCTAGAGGTAGTGTAATCGAGCATACGCTAAGATAATAATTGAGAATAGAATTAAGGCACAGGATCCAAACATCGCCTACCTTATTGCGTAATCCAGTAACGCTTTGCTTCAAATAAATTCAAGTTAACAGCTTTTCCTTATTTCTCAGTGACAAACTAGTTGTAATACTAATATTTTATATTTGAGATATCATAAATTATATTATAAAATAATATAATACATTATAAAATTAAGTATCGAATTTGTTTAATATTTGTATATAATATAATATAGGTATATGGTTTTACTTCTCGTAAGAGTTTTGTTTTTCCATTTTCAGCGCTATCAAATCATTACATATTTTAATTGTTGTTGGGTCAACGTCTGAGCTCTCATTATAAAGGTACTCTAGAGTCTAGACATTACAGTTAATGAAGGATTTATTATTTTATGGATCTAATTTATTTTATTTGAGTACATAATGTACCTAGATGTATTAATTGTATGTGTTATATTTCCGCTGTGTCGACTGCTAGCTGGTGTGATGTCAGCGCCAACTCTAGGGAGAAAGCAGAATCTGACGCTCTAGCTGGCTTGAAGGTCAATGAAATCGGTCCGGCTACATCAAAGGTACCGACGCGAAGTGTCTATTCTTTATAATCCCTATTCGCTGGTTATACTATCCGACACTCAGCGATCATTTCCATTTAAAACTTTGAAAATGAATGTTGTTTATTGCAGCAGGAACCGAAGTCAGGCAAACAGCATGCAAGAAAAGTAAGGTACGGAGTTGATGTGATAAATAAATTAATGTAACAGTTAAATATAGAGGAAGCAAAATTGTACGCCATATACGTTTTCGGCAGTCTAAAACTGTAATGCAGAACTCTCTCTCTCTCTATCTCTCTCTCTCTCTCTCTCTCTCTCTCTATATATATATATAGACTTAAGTTTTACCACATTTGTGACAATTTAAGTATGATTTCCAACATTTATTCTCAACTTCACCAGCATTTTAGATCTTTCCGATATTAACCCTTATATAGGCTACAATGATTATATTGTCTTGATTTTATAATATGCAATAATCGTATACATAACACCACGGAACGTGCTTGCTTAGACGTGTGTCAAATTCGCTTCCGCTGTCTGTACTTGAAACACCGACTACATTCTGACCGGCGTCTTATGTTCACCTCAGACTAATACAAATATACCGCTGCTTGTTCCTGGCTTCGACTTTAATACAAAAACCCCACAGTCAAATGACAACTCTCCAACAGTGGATCATCATAACGGAACTAGACCAACTGATATGTAAGTACAATGCTTTTAAAATCAATAAAACATAACTGGATAGCCTATAGGCCTATATCCGCTTAAGGAGATTTAACGTCAAGAACTGCGTTATTTTTCCAATATTTTCATTTTACAGATATTTCACATCAATCCACTTAAAATGCTGCTATACCTAAACACCGACTATATATTGATTTTAGATTTTAGATTTAATATTAATAATTGTAAAATAAAATGTACTTACTATATAGTCAATGGAAAAAAAAAAAAAAAGAAAGAAAACTGGTTGGTTGGTTTCTAATGCTCGGTTTGTTGAAGTTTTTACATTATTGCCAACTTGAGTTCCAGTAGTTTAATGTGCAGTTAACTGTGGCATTTTTGTATGTACTTCAGTCCATTATGCTGTTGCTTTCAGGACACAGTATATAATTTGAACTAGGAAAAAATTTCAACTTATGTAAATGGGCAACTAAAAAATCGTGTTCTGTATGTAATCGAAATACCTCAACAGCTTGTATTCGTGGACTATATCAGGAATTAGATTATTGTTTTTAGAATAATATTCCATTGTTTATTTTCTCTTTTAAATGTCAATTTGTTATACAATTTTTTGCTCAATGGCTTTTTGGATTATTAATTTCGATGAATGAAATAATAACTGAAAGTTTTTGAGTTGTTGGATTGTTGTACTTTTTTCGCTAAGGTATCTGCTTTTCTTTACCAAGGATTTAAATATGATTTCCAGAGTGAATAAACTTACTGAAATTATATTTTAATAAATATTGGACAACTCTAGACATATATTAATATGTTTTACGTTTACATTGCATAACCTATGTTTATATTAGGCCTACTGTATATAGGCCTAGTCTATAGTGTTGAAGTGCTTTTAGAAAAAAAAAACATTTATTAATAAATTATCTGATGATGCCCAGTAATAGAAAGGCGAAAACGTTAGTCATCAATTAATTATTGTAAATCAGTGATACGTTATTGACGGAACTGTACCAATATACAAATAGATAATAAAATTGAAATTAAATGAGCTGGCCTTGTACGTAACAGCGTCGAAAGAGGCCGATATATAAATAGCATAATACATTTCTAACACTCTTTGCATCTAACATTGACTCGCATTGAGATGGAGTCAATGTCCTCGTTAAAGAAACGTGAAGTAAGCACTATCTTCACACGCCTCATTATATATAAAAAGTAAATTAGTCACTTGTAGAGCTATTTTTAGTAATGAACCTTTAAAATTTCGTACAGGTACTATTTAAATAAACTCATGCTCACCAAACACAGGTTAGTCAAAAACTTTGTTGTTCTAAAAATTGAGTGTAAATTAAAAAGTTTGGAAAGCACTAGGCCATACTTTTCTAAGTGAGTTTATTTCCTACGAATTATTACGCTTGAATTTTCTCCTGTTGAATGTGAACAAAATTATTCTAATAGTCCGGAAAGAAGCGCTGCAAACAGAAAGAATTTTTTGGTTTGACGAACCGTAAGAATTTGTATATATTTTTGCAGCACCACTAATTCAATTCATATGGAATATAATCAGAAAGTTAAATGGAGATATTCATAGAAAAACTAGAGTAAGAAATAGAAGCCATCGGCGTAACTTAGGGGCTAAGCGCTGTTGCTTGCAGATCCGAAGATGCGCCTCGATATTAGTTCAATTCTTGGGCTGATTGTCTTGTTGGGTTCTTTCAGAAGATTCCCAAACTGTAAGGCTGATGTCAGACAATCACATAGCGAATCCTAGGCCTCATCTCACTAAATACCATATCGCTATAATGAACACACTAAATTACCTAGTAGCTGATACAACGTCGTTTAATAACCGAATAAAAATAAATGGAAGAAATAGTAATGACTATGGTGATTATTAGCCTATTTTCATACCGATAAATTTAGATCTTCTTCACTTATTTATTTATTTATTTATTTATTTATTTATTTATTTATTTATTTAATTATTTATTTATTTATTATTTTTAATATTTATTTATTGATTTATGTATTTATTTATTTATTTATTTATTTATTTATTTATTTATTTATTTATTTATTTATTTATATATTTATTTATTTATTTATTTAGTTATTTAATAAAGCGATTGAATTAGATTTATGCACATGTCTATTAAAGGATTTGAAAGAAAAAAGACATGATTTCAATAAAGATAATTGACTTTAAATAAGACATGCAATTTACTGAAAGCATGCAGAGTTCGTAGTTTCATAATATATGCTTAAAACTTCGTAGGAATATTTTTGAGAATTACAATAAACATAATATCTGACTTTGGGATTCCATCTGCGGACGTCAAAAAGGCGAGTTAAACACGCTTTGGACTAAACCCCTTCTCCCGATCTTATAGGATTACAAGCCCCTTGGGGTTGTTCCGCCAATTTAATTAGAAGCAGGTCACTTTCAAGTCTGCATTGCTTTGTGTCAACTCTAACCTAAAAGTATGTGCTATTGTACGGAACTAACTTTGCCCTTCAGTTCAAACGGAGGAAAGAGAAGGCTAGTAGGAAGTGAAATGGATAAAAGTTTGTGATATTTTCCAGCTGAAATCTATTCACGAAAACCTGGTGTTCTTTGAAATTTTGTCAAAAGAGTCCTTATTAATCAAATGTACTTTTTGATAAATAATTACTAAAGCGTTTGAGAGAGTTGAAGAGCCCAACTTGTATATCAAATTAACACATAAATACGCTACCACGACTCATGATTGCAAATTGTTTCGAGAAGCGTTCTGCATTAAATAAATCAGACTATCCGAGTTCATCTAACTAAAACGCATTAAATGTGCAAAAGGCTCATATTCCTATAAAACAAATGATATAGAAAGTATTTAGTATTTATTGCTACATAAAATACAAAACAAATACATATTATTGACGTAGCGCACACCCATTTCAGCTAGCTCGTGTTCAGGGGCGGTTACTATAAATAACTATTTTGTACTAAATAGAACATAACAAAGTTTCAATAAAATTACAAAACCAATACAATTATTACAAAACAGGGACAATTGCAAACAAAAAGTAGAGAATTAAGTCAAGGACAGAATATAAGTTGGAATGAATAAATAGGCTTAGTAAATAGGTAATACTGATAATTAGAGTCCTGCACGTGGATTCTTTGAGTAAAAGTTAGGCCTGGTCCACAATACACCGGAAACGAAAACGATAACGAGAACGGAAAAATTGTTAAAGCACATATACTTAAATGAGAGCATTCACAATTAACGAGAAGCTTGCCGAAGCCCGGGAACGGGAACGTGAACGTGAAAGTTGGTCAAGCTTTTACTTTGCTTGGTTTTCAGCTCCATAAATGAATATGATTTTTATTTCTTCTTGAAGGGTAGGCCTATGCACCATTTTACAAGAATTTAATACACGAACAGAACTATTACAAGAAATGTTCAATGGTATTTTGTAGATTTAGCTCTAATCAACAGTAACAACAATCGAGGTTGTCAGGTAACGCTATAAAACAAAAGATGTGAAATAAATGAATGAGTGTATAAACAATTGAATGATCTTTCATATTTAAGTATAAAAATCACTGCCTGCTGGATCACACCCTATGGTTGCTTACACTGCCTGCCCAATCAACTGTTATGCGCGAGTAGCCACTAGGTGGTAGGTAATGACTTTGCATATACTGATAATGTTAATAGCGGTGGGTACTGCCTGCCACCTAGCGGCAAAATAACTTTAATTGAGCAGGCAGTTAACGCAGCTATAGGATGCGATCCAGCAGGCAGTGATAAAAATATAGGGCTTCCATTTGAAATTTATATAGGGGGTGGCTAGGAGTGGGGGTGAAATCTAAGATGCAACTAAGCCTGGTTTCAGACTTCCCTCTCAATATCTAAATTGACGTGTTTTTTTGTTTTTGAATCCAATTTAAATAATTAGTTATTTAGACTGGGAAGTTTTGAAATGAAAGCCCTGTATATTCCTACGTCATATGTATACGTCATAATTAATAATTAGGCTTCGAGACTTCGGACCCAATAGAGTAGTTCAGTGGGAAATCTGCATAACGGCGTACTGAGTATAGTGGTAAAGCGTACAGTGGGTGGGGGGTACTGTAGAATGAATGACAACAAATAAGCAAAGGAAAACGCTCTGGATTTGAAGGTTCTGACCAATAATTTGGTTTTCATACAAACCTATTTTCAAACTGTGTCTGAAACTATTACACGGTTAGAAAAGTCAGAGCAAGAGATGCCGGAAGACATCAAATTAATTGAGGAAATGACGCAGAGAATTAATGAGACACCAAGTACACCGGTTACTGAACGTGTAAAACAGAAGTGGAAATCAATTTTATGTAAAAATAAGGGATATGGAACATTGTGGAACATAAACAGCAAATTAGTGGACATAGAGTCACCCGAGAATGAAAGACTGTCTCTTAGAGACTGCAATGATTTTAGGTTTTTTCGTTTTGCTTCTATAAAGTCATGCGACGTAGAGCGCATCGTTTCACAGTACAAACTGTGTTTGGTAGATAACCGAAAAAGATTTACGTTTGAGACACTGAAAATGTATCTTGTAGTACATTGCAATTCGGTACTGTAACTGCACTTCCTAAAGACGACCAATAGGATAAATGAAGAAATTAAAATTGCTACATGCTTATTTCCACCATTAACACTGTGTATAATTAAACACAAATGCTTATAAAAGTCAGGAGAATAAATGCTTTTCACATTATTTTGACATTGTCATTGTGTAATGTATATTTACTTTCAGAATGTACATATGTGTGCGTTTCCTCATACTACCATACTCTACTCTAAATAGCAACGTTGTCACCTCAACACATCTCTACCTTCACTACCTGCAGCGAGTCAACAACCTATAGTACAAGCACGGTAAACTTATTGTATCGGGTCCAAAGTCTCGAAGCCTGTTAATAACCAAGCAACTATCAATTATTATGGACAAAAGTATTTAAACAGAGAGATATAATTTCCAAAATATACGCTCTAGCTGTCTATGGTGGGTCCTCTTGTAAATTGAACGCTCTCTATAATATGTATGTACAGTAATTATATTTCCCTTCAATATCCATTCCTTTGCACTTAATTCTTAGGCTGGAAAAATAGAAGTTTCAGTATTGTCCTTGTCTAAGCAAAAGTAAGAAGTGTGAACATAGACTTAATTTTTTATTGGAGTTATTCGTAATATGTCCAAAACTGAATAAATTTACTTTCTTATTATGCTCAGTAGGAAGAGGAAGAATTGTGATAATTCGTTTCAGGACAACCCCGGAAATAAAACTTTTGTGTATCTCTGTTATGAGAAGGGGTTATTTCTTAGTCTGTCATTTAAAGATACTGCATCAAATAGTAGATATTTTGCAGCGATGCAATTAGTGATAGCGAGATGGTATTTAGTGAGATTAAACCGAGGATTCGTCATGTGATTACCTGACATTCGCCTTACATTTGGGAAAATTGTCGGGTTAAACCCAGGTATTCAGCGAAAACGGGAATCAGATCCACGCCTCAGTGCAGCCTTGGATGAGTGGGCAGACGCGTCGGGTGTATATTAGTTGCGCACGAAAGGATTAACATTTAATCAGTTGCGCGCGAACTGTTTCGACGTAAACAAATCGAACATTCTCCATGTAGGCATATCAGTTGCTCGTGGAGACTTTCGTATTAATGAATCGGTTATAGTTGGGTAATAACTCGAACAGTTTCGACGTTTTCATTGAATATGTTGGCAACACTAATCAGATCGATACTGGAGCTGTAATATCGACAAGTTTGAGAAGTTTTTGTTGAATATGATGATGACACTAATCTTATTGGAACTTTTATATGCAATGTGTGGCAGTAATTTAAACACTTCGACGTTTGTCATTTGTCCTGGAAAATATTTGGTCTTTGGATACAATTACTCCTAACAGGACCAAAATGCATAAAAAAGTTTCATAAGACATTTTCTCTTAGTTTTAACTCTACACATCAACATATTTATAAATTCATTGACGCTATCATTGAGACACAAACTAGCACTCATATTAAAATGAATGACAGAGATAATATTCCCAGGATGAATCTTACATATACTTACTTACTGCTTTTAAGGAACCCGGAGGTTCATTGCCGCCCTTACATAAGCCCGCCATTGGTCCCTATCCTGAGCAAGATTAATCCAGTCTCTACCATCATATCCCACCTCCTTATAATCCATTTTAATATTATCTTCCCATCTACGTCTCGGCCTATCCAAATGTCTTTTTCCCTCCGGCCTCCCAACTAACACTCTATATGCATTTCTGGATTCGCCTATACGTGCTACATACCCTGCCCATCTCAAACGTCTGGATTTAATGTTCCTAATTATGTCAGGTGAAGAATACAATGCGTGCAGCTCTGTGTTGTGTAACTTTCTCCATTCTCCTGTAACTTCATCCCTCTTCGCCCCAAAAATTTTCCTACTCACTTTATTCTCAAATACCCTTAATCTCTGTTCCTCTCTCAAATTGAGAGTCCAAGTTTCACAGCCATACAGAACAACCGGTAATATAACTGTTTTATAAATTCTAACTTTCAGATTTTTTGACAGCAGACTAGATGACAAAAGCTTCTCAACCGAATAATAACAGGCATTTCCCATATTTATTCTGCGTTTAATTTCCTCCTGAATGTCATTTATATTTGTTACTGTTGCTCCAAGATATTTGAATTTTTTCACCTCTTCGAAGGATAAATCTCAGATTTTCAAAGTTATGAATCTTACATATAGAAGACGAAAACAGTATATTGAAGAACTCCTTGATAAGTACAATCATGGGAACATTAGTAGAATTTTCATTTTTTAAGAGAATATGAATACAAAATTATTTATAAGATTTTTATTTCGTTTGACTAGTACCAACTTCATGGTACAATCACGTTTATTTATAAAAATGTATTACTGAATTTCGTACATAAAAACCGAAACATATTTAATTTATATTCACATAAATATAAAACCAAAAGATCAGACAACATATGCTTGACAGCTCCTAAATATACTACAACTGTATCATATAATCACAGTAGAAACTTGGGTCCAAGTCTTTACAACATGATAATAGATAAATTCCCAAACATAGAACTTGCTAATGCTCCTTATTTCAAAATATTTCTATTAAAAATTTCTGTTAACAGAGAAAATTTATAGTTCAATTATTGTGATATGTGTTTTTCTTCTTTTTTTCTTTTATTACTTTTTACTGTGTTATTCAATAAAATGTCTTAACATTAACTTATTTGGAATGCCCCCTGAGCACGAGTAGGCCTATGTAACTTACTCTTTCTGGGGGTGCTAGAGAGTTCTTATATAAAAAATATCAATATATATCTTTGTTCTGGAAATAAAGTATTATTATTATTATTATTATTATTATTATATTATTATTATTATTATTCCTTTGATGAGTACCAACTTCACAGTGCGATTCAAACAAACATTTTTTGTGCGAGATCGTATTTGCTTGGTTTCCGCACAAAACCAATCCGCGGTAAGTCTAAAATTCCACATTCAGTATTCCCAATCTAACACACATAACAATTTCCCTCTTCTTACCGCTTAAGTGACGTATTGATTTTACTGCTTTAGGCTTTTAACATATTATTTTTAGAGACGTTCAATATAGTAATAATTATAAATTGGGAACTCACCACTACAATTTCAGCTAAATTGCACTGTTAATTATTGTTTTTAAATATTTGCAAAAATTAAGTAAACTCTACAACTCCACTAAAGTTACTGCATTGGTGATGCAAGTAACATTAAGGAAGCCGTGAAAAAATCAACAAGATTCCAGATGCCGATGTTATTACTGCAATATGTTATATAAATAATATTGTTAAAATATTAAAATGAAAAATAAATCATTACATAACCTTACCGTTTGTTTTAAGTTCGCATTTATAGACTGGGGGAAAAAAAGACAGACGTATATCACGGCTCAACTACGTTTCGCTTTTTCAATGTTTTCCTCGAACATGAAAACTTCAACATACCGCTCTTGTAACGCATATTACTGTAATCATATCTGCCAATAACGTGCAGAGTCCTAAGTCTCTATAAAATGGGAATTAAACTTTTGCGAAAATATAATGACCGCACGCAAATGATGAGTACTCACTAGTAACCACCGCGTGCAACTTATGCAGAAACTTATTAAGCATTTTTTTACTGCGCAAAGTAGGTTTAATTTTTACTTAATAAAAAAATTCTTTCTTCTTAAGTTCTACAATAAACTGCCTACCCTTTATTAATCAGTTAAAGTAGGCTATTAGTACTTTGATTTTCATTGTATTTGTAACTTTAATATTAATTGTTTTAAATGTATTCTTAGTATTGTTGTTGTAATCCCCTGGTAGAGGAGAAGAGAAGGCCTAATGGTCTTATCTCCACCAGGCTAAATAAATAAATAAATGGATAAATAAATAAATAAATAAATAAAATTCAGGTAAAAACGTTCCGTGTGCGCAACTCCCGACGCGTCTACCGCCCGAGCTACGTCGGTCGGTGCGAAAATGTGGATTTAGGTATATTGTTTGTCTGCAAAATTTACGGCTATTTTGATCAATTGTATCATATTCAGTATCTCTAAGTTAATGCACCGATAAATTATGCACTTATTCTTCTTTTTATTCTTCTTTCTATCAAGGACGGGTAATTCCCATTCCTAGACGGCTGGAATTGTGAAGTTCATCTCATTTGTGGTCGTCCAATATCTCGTTTGCCTTGAGGTTGATATTGTCGTGCGCCGGTTTCCATTGAAGTCCCTCTCTGACGTGTCGTCGAGATGGAGAGAGGGGAAACGGGAGTGACGGGACAAGATGGGCCGAAGCTTGTGGGAGGGGATGATGATGGAACGTTAATTTCTAGAGAATTATATGAAATGTGAGTAGTAATGTGAAAATTCACAAATAGCAGGAATCTCTGACCTTGTGTTCAGTTTGGTGCACTAAAATAGATCATGTAAAAGGTTTATTCCTTGTTAATTTTCTAAATGCCGATCAGAGGATGAATTTGACGTGTGGTGAATGCACATAGGCCTACGTCACAAAAGTCTTCGTCTTCTACTACTCAGCCAACCGTCGGTGTCAATAATGAGAACGATGATAAACTGTGAGCCCTCCCGCCTGAAAATGACACTCACAGTAGGTAAACACAAAATTTCTATGGAAGGGAGATTAATCTCATTTCTTGTCGGTAATTGAATCTTGTTTCGCTTGTTTTGTATACTGTTTTCGCTGTAAGAAAAATCCTAATGTAAACATAAGCACGTTGCTATCACACCCGTGATTGGCTCCCAGTCGAAACACTCACATGACACAGGAAAATATAGTTCGTATTTGGAAACCACAATCTTGTATTATTTGAAAATAAAAAATTTAATTCTAGTTGTTAAATATGATGAAACATTAACTTCACTCATGTGTAAAACGCTATATAAAAGAAAAGCTACTTTTATATTTTGTTATGTAGCTACTATGAACGCGGATGAATACCAACAGTAATACCGAGGTAGTCTGTTCTTGTAACAAGCTGGCGTCACATGAGCTCGTAGTTTGTTGTTCACGTAAGCTAGTATTGAAATATGGCTTCTGTATCCTCAAATGTCCATTGTGAAGACATAAGACTTAAAAATAATTTAATTGTAGTAATTATAAAGTAAATGTTTCCTAAACAATTGAATGCATAGTAGTGAGGTTAGGCCTACTTGACGAATAACGGGAATTGTTTAACATGAAACAGAATGTACAACAGGAGGCGGGAACATGTACTGAGAATCTATGGCGCCAATGAAGCCTCACTTCAGTCACGTGCTATTGTTTACATTAGGATTTTTCTTACCGCGAAAAGATTATAGTCGGAAACACCATCACTTGACCCACAATGGAGAACAAGTAATAATATACAGTATTATTCATATTTCGTTTATTTTATTCGTACCGGAGAACGCATCATTGTAAGCAGTCAAATATTAAGACATTCTTTAAAATTGTGTGCCAGATTTTGGACTCTGTGCCGATGGTGGATATCGAAAGCACCTGAATTCTCTCCTCGAACGCACAATTCCAATCGTGTTTCCTCCATTGTCTTAGGCACGACTGTGTTATGTCGGGCGGAATCCTGGTATGTAAATGGAGGTGGTGGGGTGTCTTCGCTGGGAGAGTTTGGAATGAGTTATTGTCACACTGCAGTTCGGACGGGGCAGGCAATATATAGAGGGGGTTCCGCCGGGCAAGCAGCTCGCGCGCATTTAGGGCACATACCTGTCCTCACATGCCCCGGGGGGCATGATGGATTACATTTTACTACGTTCATATTAAAAAGTTTAAAACATGACACACCTTTTATATTCCCATATATGCACTGGACGTTGCTGTGCAATATGATATGAAACCCTCCACCAGGTTATTGCCACTGGCAATAAGTAAGTGGTTCGGATTTTTCCCAGTGTCAGTTTTGGTTTCATTTTTCACTTTATTATTGCGTTTCTGACAACTTTAGTTAATTTTGTTCGGTCTAAAATCACACAGGAATCCATTACCTTTCTCTCCTCATATTCGTGAGATAAGCTCTCTAAATATGAAAATACTGCAAGACGCTAGGCGGCACTTACAAAACCTAACTCTGTTATGGTATCAGAAACAACTATCGGCAGAGAACTTTAACAGTGCCTTAAATCCATAGATAGAGACTAGGCCTATTCATTTACGTGAAAATAGGTAAATGACCATGGATAAATTCCGTATTGAGATGAACAATATAAGTGAAGCACTTGAAAAGAAAATAATTGCTCGCCCTGCGTGCTTTAACCCTCCGCTAGAGATAGAACTGCAAAGGTCTAAAGTATTTTGCAGACATCAAACACAGATATAAATAATACGAACCGAATTAATATAGACTGCTTATGCCGTGTGATTCAAAAGTCCCTAGCCAAATGCGGAAAGCTATATTATCTTGAAATGACAATTAATGCAGGTATACCAAATTATTTTTTTTGAAACAGAAAACTTAGTAATATTATTCCACTACGAAATACCATACAGCACTACATTATTATATTACTACGTTGCCTTATCATCTGATAAACATGATTAGGTTACTGTTTCCGGTATAACTGTTCAGTGACTACCACAAATGTTCTAAGTGTTACGGACGCATTCAAATTGAAGTTATAATATTGTAATCATGATCGAGTTTAATAATTTAATTATATTTAGGTATTATTATTATTATTATTATTATTATTATTATTATTATTACATAATTATTTTATTGGTGTTTTGGGAAAATTAAAGAATTGTCATTGTATTATATTAATTATGTATTGTATTGTATTCATCTTTGTTTATAGCAATGTAGTAATTTTGTATCATACTGGTTAAGTGGAAGAGAAGGCCGAATGGCCTTAACTCTGATAGTTAAATTAAACCATTATTATTATTATTTATTATTATTATTATTATTATTATTGTTTTCCATTTACTTGAAGATAGTGTCTCACTCAGTCCTAGCTTTTTTCTGTCATGCTTAAGTCACTCATAACCAAAGCTCGGAACTTGGGGACTTGTGTCTTTGAACGTGGCTAAGCGACCAGACTTCAATGTCAACAAACTCCCGCTTCCAGCACAGAAGTACTGTCAGGTCTGCTATAAAAGTGGTTCCTGGCTGGAACACATAATGATAATATTATGATAGGTTGAAACATCTAATTTTATAGCATATATATATATATATATATGCTATAAAATACATCAAATTTAGAGTTCTGCTCTGTACATTTCATTACAGTGTATGACTACAAAGGAAACTTATTTCCACGTCACATGAAGTGACGGGAGCAAACTTAAATTCTTTTATTTTATTTATTTTAACTATACGTACTATACCTAGTGAGTACAAATTGCATTTATAAAATAAAAATGTTTCTAGCCATTACCGTAAGAGCCAGGCTCGTGTACGGTGTGGTCTTAGTGAATAATATAACATAAAATTTACAAGGACAGTTTACAAATACAGTAAGTAACTTAATTCAAACCAATAAATACAACACAAGAGCAAGAATAAAGAAGAAAGAGAAAACGAGAGAAAAATACACATTTAATATAAATTGACAATCCGACAGAAGCCAGTGATATTCAATAAAAACATGAATATAGTCGATAGAAATAAAAGGTAAAAAAAATACATTTGTTACTATTATATATCATGGATAATTTTACAAATTTCTTTTTTAAAAGTTTCAATTTTAAAAAATTTCAAATTTGGAAAATGGTTTGAAATTTTATTATAAAGTCTTGGGCCTAAATAAAATACTGAATGTTTTCACTGTCACTGTTTCCTGTTCGATTTTCAGCAGATCTCGTATCTGAGAAAGATAAGTATATCCTAAATTTTTCTCGCAAATAGTTTTCAATTAGTGTATCACTACTAGGGAAGGTCCCTCTACGACTTGATCCATGGCTATGGACAAATTTTCCATCAATTTAAAGGACTGCAATGTCTTTCAATGAATGCCCGTTTCCAGCTCTAGTTTATGTGTGGCACAACTTACAAAATATAAACTCTGCATTAGAAGAAAATAATGCATCTCCTCAGAATTCCCCCACGAAATTCTGTACCTAAAATTTAAGAAATGTATTTTCAAACTTCCATAACACCCATTCGAATAACACGTATTTTCTCATTCCTCAGACATACCATTTACCTGTAATTCTCTTAATGTCATTGGCTTCGACATGACACAGTTTCTTCGTTCGTCTTCTTGCCATTCGATGTGACCACTTTCTTAGTACACACGACTGTCCCTGAGCACTTGCAGCGTGAGCTTTGTGTACGTTGTACCTGTAACCTTACTCAAGCGCACGACACACAAGTCCCCAAGTTCCGAGCTTTGCTCATAACTTTCACGAGCTTTTAAAATAATCGGTAACCAGTTTTTCCGAACAGGGTAACATGAATGTTATTATAAGCATTTATGTATATTTGTATGGAACACTGTGTGTCTGTGTGTTTTTGCTCTGAATAAGTCGTAGTAGCATTGCTAAGATTTAATGGCAGGCTTGCACTGTGATCCTTGACTATAGTTCAATCCAACTCAAGTTTTAACACATTCGGAAACAAATAATATTGATTATTTAGAAATTACATTTTAGAATTACTCCACAGCTGTCGTCAAAAAGTATTATATACGAGAGGCATTCAATAAGTAATATTTCCATGTTGTGAAATTTATTGTTATTAATATACACTCAACTGCTCTACACATCCTTTAACTGCATCCATAACCTACTTCTCCATGTAAGCACATTCGATGGTGAGACACTTTTTCCATCTATATACTATCGCTTGAATGAATGCCATATTCAAAGAAAATATGACTCTGTGTGTATAAAAAGATACCTCATCACTGTTTTGACATGCCCATCATTCTGGAAACGGCGACCTTGCAACTCCTCCTTCAGTACTGGGAACAGATGGAAGTCGCTAGGCGCTAAGTCAGAGCTGTAAGTTGCATGTTCAAGACGCTTCCAGCGAAATCGTGCGTTGCGTTTGCAGTATTCGGGCGATCGTTATCATCAAGGGGGAAGACACTTAGGGAGAAGAGTCCAGAGTGCATCATTACACACCTGAAGCGAAAGCGACGTCCATGGAATGGAAATATTGCACATCACCAGTAATAGAAAAGTTCAAGGTCACTCCCTATAAAGGGAAAGTCATGTTGGCTCTGTTCTGGAATTCTAAAGGAGTTCTTCTTGTTGACTCTCTCGAACCACGAGAAACAGTAAACGCTGATCGTTGGGGCTATTATGCAACCTTACAACATCTCAAATCTGCAATCCGTCACAAGGGCTCTGGATTCCTCACCTGAGGTGTACTTCTTCTTATTGACAACGCCAGACTGCGTACTACAAACCTAACCCAATGCCAAATTGCACGGTTTCGCTAAGAGCGTCTTGAACACTCAACTTATAGCCCTAATTTGGCGCCTAGCGACTTCCTTCTGCTCCCGGCACTGACAAAAGAGTTGGAAGATCGCAGTTTTCAGAAGAAGGTTCAGGTCAAAACAGAGGTGCACCTTTTTTAATACAGCCAGAGCTATATGTTCTTTGAAGATGGCATTCAAAAGTTGGTACGCAGATGATACAAATACCTC
Source organism: Periplaneta americana (assembly GCF_040183065.1). NCBI lineage: Eukaryota > Metazoa > Arthropoda > Insecta > Blattodea > Blattidae > Periplaneta > Periplaneta americana. The sequence continues at coordinate 24,952,155 of NC_091125.1, forward strand.
AATATCGAAGATTCTTACTTGGTGAAGTAGACTATGGATGGAGTTGAAGGATGTGTAAAGTAGGTGAGTGTAAATTAATAACAACACACTTCACAGCTATGGGAAAATTACCTACATAACGCTTTTCGTGTATCAGATTCATAATACTCGTAGAAGAAAAGAGGAAGTTTTCGAAGTACATCTACTTACAATTTTTCCGTTCCTTTCTTGTTGCAAGCACTCCATATCGTTCGTTAGGACCCATGGGTCTTTCTCAGTACGTATATTACAGTCCAATGTTTCACTACCTCATTACTCGACACTATTGTCGTGGCCGGGGAATCAACTCAAGAAGCATAAAATCGTACAGTGTTCTTTGCTCACTTCGCACACACACTATTTCCTTTATCTGGTTTCTAACAGTACTTTGTTTTACGAAAGTGCCAGACCAAAGCAACAATGTCTCTGTCTGGTGTAGTAAAGCTTAGCTTATCCTGTTCCTTAGAAGCTGATGGAGTGAGAATCTTGCCTGTGAACATCACACACGTTATTCTTAACGGTAGCTTGGTTGGACTATTATATCGCACAGCGTGGAAACAGCGAACCTTGACAATATCTATTGATTTTAACATAGGCTGATATCTAATATTTATTATGTTTTCTTGTTTTATTTCGGTTTTCTGGTTGTAGTAGGCAGTAATTTAAGTCTTTAAATATATTAAATAATAATGAAAAGTTCGCTCACATTGGAAGCTAATATTCTTAAATTAGCATAACTGAACTTTTATAGATTAGGATATTCGAATGAGTATGGTAACTGAATATATTTTGTGTGATAATTATGTGACAGTAAGGAATTAGGCCTAAATGTTTAAGATCTTATTTTTAAATAACAGAAAGCAAGAAGTTTCAGAATTTAGTGAAAGTTAGAGTAAAATAACCAATGGCAGTAAGTACATATATTCGATAAATATATGGTAAATTTTCCTTAATTATTATCATTCAGTGAGTGGTTATTTTAGGTGCCTTAAATTTGTGACATGTCTTCCAGATCTACTTCTTTTTCTAGGCAGCTATAATAACAATTTTTACTTCGTTCTCTTCGACCGGGTCTGAACCAGCAAAAATTAAACCTAATAAATTATAGAAATTGCAATCACTCCATTACTCAGCATTACGTTTTTTGAAGTATTACTTGTACAAAGTAATTCATAGACACTGTAACTTATATTGATATAGTTTGCATAATTATTTTATTAAATAAACAGAGTGTATATTTGTATCGAAGTGATTACGATGTATTTTAACATATAATGATAATCCTTCACGGATATTTCATCAGTTCTCAGTTTCTGACAACATGCTTATATTACTTGTCTGATGTTATATACATCCTAATCTTCTTTTACCTCCCAGCGGAAAATAAGAAGTTCCTTGTAACATGGTGTACAGCAAGTTCCTGCATTGGCTTAGTGATTTAGTCTATCGGTCTATCACAGAAGCGATCAGGGCTTTAGTCCCAGTCAGATTTGTGGGTTTTCGGTGAAAAATTCCTGTGACAATTTCAACGGAAAAGGATGCTGTTGCGGTTCTTCTCGACGTTCTCCCGTTTCCCCACAGGCATCAAGATCATTACGTCCGCTCTCCATCCTATTATTACTCCATACCATTTTCGATACCCAGCTGAGATGCGTGGAGGGAATTTTCTAGGGATGAGTGACTTGCCCGAAACCTTGATACTCGACGAACCTTATTGCGATCAGTTCATGGGGGATCGAGAATGCGCCTACGTGGGAGTCAAAAGTTTCTCAGATGGACGTCACTGGGATTCGTCCGACCTGTTCAGAGTAGCATAATATAACATGATATCTACTGTACATAAAATTTTTTGTTATGTTATTTTCTTGACAATAGGTGTAGTCTAATAATGTTTCTATATAATTTAATAATTTCTTTTGAACTATAAGTTCTTGTCTGCATATATTAATCGAACAATATTGTAAATATTCCTCTCCATAAGGTTGCTATGAAGCTATTTCAAATTGTTTCATGAAGCTTTGAATGTCAGGAGCTTAAAATAGCTCTCCTGAAAAAAAAATTGTAAAATGGACTTGGAACACTCTGGTTCTGGGCCATCGATATGTATACACATTCAAGAAGTCACATACATAAATTACATTATATGCATACATATTTACTTACATGCATGCATACATATTTTTCGTTCACTGATGTTTTAACCCAGGCATATCAATTGATGCCCACAGGAGCAAGCGCGCGCTTTAGAGCCCAGGAGAGCCTGAGCGCTTTACAGCGGAAAGGAAAGAGACAGACGAAAGAGGTGGTATATGCCGCTTGGTCGAGCTATATTCAGGGATGGCCAGCACTGATTCAATAGATAAAGGGAAGAGAACTTATTAAAACTTTATCCATGTTAATTTTTAGATTTGCCTGAGAAGTATAAGTGCATTATAAGAATGTAAGTTTTAATTTTAATGCCCATTTTTCACAAGTTTGATTTTTTTATTCAAAAGAAATATTTTCTCAACTTTTCGTATAGAAAAGTGAAATTTTCAGGTATAGGCCTATTTATTTAGTAGCCTTACACAATGTTTTCGTAAATCTAATGTACCGCATATACTGTACGTATTACTGAAGATAGTGTATTGAAAATTTTGAAAATATTCGCATGGAAATTGTTTGTAAGGAAATGAATTAACAAAGCAACTACTGTTACATCATAAGCAAAAGGTACGTGCCCATTTGTTGCAAAAATGTCAGCTCTATGGCTTCAGCAGATTTCGAGAAAATAATTTAATATTCTGATGATAGGAAGTTGCTCACCAATATCACCTTAAAAGCATACTGTAATGCGATAAGAGTTTTGTTATGTAATATTAGTTACACTTAAAACATATACAGCACCTAGGTAACTTTGCTTTGTACTGTAATATTGTTTTGATTAGTTTATTGATTACTTTTGTAAGGCTAAAGACACCATCAATATAAATTCCAACTGATATCATACTCAATCTCTTTCTCTGGAATATCACTTTCTTTATGAATGATGTGTTTCATCCACTTAACACAGTATAATATTATACTACAATGGAATTTAAGTGAATATTCCTTCTTAACTCTCTATTATGTTAATAAGATTTAAAACACAAGTGCAATATTAAGAAATCAGTGTTAGTATTTTGTTTTACAGACAATATAGATAATATTAAACAGAAAGAAGCCATATAAAAATAACGACATAAAATTTCACGTTCCGTTTGAAGTTTGTGCACCACTGTTTTCTTAATCCAACAGGTTGCTTATTCATATACACAACCCTTTCTCTTTCCATACTTAGCGCTTGCTGTCCGCGCACGACGTCAAGGTCAGAAAAATGCGCTTGCTTTGACATCACTGTTTTAGCCTATGGCAAAAGGGTAGTATCTGTCCTGGTAGGTGTATCGGCACACGACAGTTCCAGAAACCAAGCGCTGTTGCAGTACGTTATTTAAGACGAAACTAGTTAGTATCCTATTCTTCACTTATAGTTTTATGTTGGATTAGTTGAAGTGTAAACCAGTTGTTTTGTGGGGTCGTTGGGAGTCTGTGTTTCGAAATAGCTAATGATGATAAAAATGAATGTTGTGTCTCACCAACTGGATGCGGTATACTTATGCAGTCAGCTAAAATCATTCAATATGTATATACTGTGCATAGCTTAATGACGGAGGAGGATAATGCCATGCCATACTTCAACACCCATAGCTGTGAGGAGTGTACTGCGCTCAACGTTGAACAAAATATTTGCGCTAGACATGGCAAAATATTTTACGCCAAAAAAGAGTGCTCAAAACAGTAGAAGAGATTTGTATATGATTGATTAATTTAGTCGTGGTCTAATTGCCTAATTCGAAGAACAGTGTAGTTATGCAAATTAAACCGTCCCGTCTACAGACAAATACAGTAATAATTTTAGCTGATTGTGTATATAAGGGTCTACCGCGTCGAATTGGTGATACAACGTTTATTTTAATTATAACCATCAATATTAAAAAAAAATCTCATAAGGACTGTAGACCCCTACATGATAACTTAATAATAATTGGTTTACATTTTAATAAATCTCAACATGAGCGAAGAATAGAATACTACCAAGCCTCTTCTTCAAATACTCGTAACATGTTGCAACAGCGCTAGGCCTCCTGTGAGCTATCGTGTGCCAATACACTTCGCTGGCTCTACTCTGGACAAATACTATTAACTCTTCTCATTGGCTATACTATCAATGAAGGAACAGTAGACTACAAACTTACTTGCTCACATGCATACATATTGTACATACTTATATGCATGCATACATACACACATACATACATACATACATACATACATACATACATACATACATACATACATACATACATACATACATACATACATACATACATACATACATTGTAAATATCAAATTGTACATTTTGTCATAACATTTTATTTGAGATCATTTTGTATATATATATATATATATATATATATATATATATATATATATATATACTCAATTGACTTGTAGATACACAATAACGGAATCAATTATAAAATAACAATAAGATAAACAAACTGTAAATATAGAATATAAGAAAACAGATGGTTAAGCAGATGCAAAATTCAGGTAGTCGGTCTTACAAACAAATATAATCTAAGAGTAAAAGAATAATAAAATTGTACATATGGCTCACTTTAGATATAATGTAGATATTTCAAGTTTTTTTAGGTAGACTATAAATTATAAATGATAAAAATTGGCAAAGATAAGATGTACTCATTTTCATGTTATGGAAACATGTAAGATAATTATCAGGAATATTGTAATTTTAAATGTAAATAACCCAAGGCATATATATATATATATATATATATATATATATATATATATATAGAAATTTCAAGCTTATAAGTAGAGGATTAAAATTAGTTAAGGTGATGGGCAAATTCAACTCTCATATTATGGAAAAAGGAAATTGTAGCATGTTATTGTAATACCACGTGTAAATTGTTCAGTATAATGCATGTAATATTACTATGTAATGGGGCATGCAGTTGATGTTCTCAATAAAATAAAATACATACATACATACATACATACATACATACATACATACATGCATACATACATACATACATACATACATACATACATACATACATACATACATACATACATACATACATACATACATACATACATACATACATACATACATGCTTATATACATGCATGTTGTAAATATTACATTATCGCTACATAATAATAATGGATAGCAATTAATAAATGAGAACTATTTTGTAAAGCACTCTAACAGATGTTTCGACTTTGATTAGCTCAACAATAACTTTTATTTTAGATGGAATGAATGCATTTTAGAGAAAAATACAGATTGAGAATGCAAAAGCGTGCAGAAAGACGTTTCTCTGGTCGTATTACATTTCAGAATGGCTTTGAAGCCACTCAGGCTACTGTAATGAATATAGTGGAGTCTTTTATAGCGGAGATACAGAGTAAGCGAAGCATAGAGCAAACCACTCACCATTTCAGTAGCGAGGTCAAAACCGAGTGGTTATACCTGCCTACATTCCAAATGGTATGTTTCTCGGACATGTTTTCCTCTGAATGAAAAGGCTTGTTTATCAAATACACAATAATTGCTATTATGAAGCAATTTATTTTTTCTATAGTCTGTGCCTATATTCTGCGCGTTAGACGGAAGGCAAAACAGATTGACCAAGTATGATATGGACCAACTATTGGAACCAAAACACTTTTGACACAATCTAAATCATGGTGATGATTATAATGATGGTAACGATAATGATAATGGTAATGATAAATTGTATACACACAGCGTGAAGAAACTACAGTGACTACATTAACGAATGTTGGTTTGTATAATACGCACAATGTAAGTTGTAGAACATTTATTTTGAAAACAAACTAACAAGGCATAATTAGTGCGTTTGATGCTGAAAGTAACAGGCACTCATGTTTTATTTTTATTTTTTATGTATTTATTTGTATACATATTCTTTTTTGCTTATTCTATTGGTGTGGAGTTCCAATTACTTACTGGATGTTGGCACCTGAATAGTGTTAAATTGAAAAGGACGCTACTATAGCTTTAATACAAAGCTATCAGTTAAATCTGGTTTGAAGATGAATAGCTGTTCCAACATACCTTCAATTACATGTTGATTGCCGCTGAACACGAAATAATAACAAAACTACCACCACCGCTTCCATACGAAAGCCGCAAACGAGGCCTGTGTCACAATAATGCGTGTTGCTAAAATGTTACATAGCCCATGATTTTGCCTTCAGGCTAGTTTCGGACCTATGCGAGTGAGTTCCCTGTTTTAATGAGATTTAACACACTAGCTGTCCCTGAAGGATATAATAGCTATGTCAATTGATTTGCTTAATTGTAAAATATTGTATCCCAACGAGTTGTAACATTTTAACGTGTCCTTAAAATCATTTAAATTTTCACAAAGAAAAGTTATTAAGTCCGCTGAATTACTATACGTTAGAAATCTCGTCTTCGTATTTTTACGCTCTAAAAACTATAATTTAGGTGAAGGATGGGTGGAACGGAGTAAAATTCTCTCGGCACCGGGACTCGATCCCTGGTTTTCAGCTCTACGTGCTGACTCTTTATCCACTAAGTCACACCGGATTCCAATTCCGATGCCAGATTGAACCCTCTCAGTTTAAGCTCCACCTCTTAGTTTCCCTTAGTGGCCAACCCTCATGCAATGTGTCACAGATGTGTGACCGTGGCACAATGTCCAACACACTAATGTGCAGAGATGCACTCCCTGTGCCGGAGAGAATTTTTCTCCGCTCCACCCATCCGTCATGTTATGATAACGCAGAATTCTTGCACGGAAATATCATATGTACTTCGGTACATCGCAATAACTTAATATTATTTAGGTGCCTAAAATAACCTCAATAAAATTGTGAAATAGGTTCCAAAATATAGATGCGATTTTTAGAACCTATTTCTAAATTACTTTTCATCACATCTTACTCAAATTTCATAAATATCTCTTACATATACTATTATTATAAGCATCCAACAAGGAAAACTCAGTACGCAGAAACCAGCGGGCGTGATTGTCTCGCGCAGATACGTATGCTCCCGTTCCCAGCATGCTCTCACGCCTACTGCAGGGAAGTAAGATGGGTATAGCATGCGCACCACGAGGAGTCCGAGCTGAGTTTTGCTTGTAGGATACCTATAGTTGAGTGTTAATCGTCTTATAAAATCTTGTACTATAGCAGTTGCCCTAACAGTGCATTTCCCTAGCTGTCTATGTGGTGTATACTGAAATTGGAATGGAACTAAGCAATGATGATGAAAAACAGATGCATTAGGCTATTTAATTATCTGAATTTACATTAAGATTCATTCATTTTAACCACCTGTGCCTCTCAGAACTCCACTCGCAATGCACAACCAATAACTTTTCCAAATTCTCGAGTGACAGTTTACACTTTTTGTCTGTTAGCACAAGCTTGTAGGCAGAAAAACGTCTGACGTGTACTGACTGATGTCGCGGAAGCATCCTACTTCAAAGTCACATTTTCTCATTCTCTTGCACTTTCACGACAAAACACTCGCTGCTGAATAACTTTTTCTAGAGTTTCGAATACTTTATATCCACATGGTTCAAATTCTGAGTTACCTTTCTCCCTATTATGAGCTAGAAGTTGAAGTAGTTCATAAATTCAATTCCCTGCTGTTTCCATAGAAACGATCAGAGCAACTAGGAATGTGAAATATGATGATATAAACCACTTAGATTTGAATGAAATTATCGTTAACAAAATCCTTAGCACACAAAGTGCAAGTTGACTTATCTTCCAAAAGCTAATTATGTCTGCCTATTGATTTTCATAGTTATAAAGAAAGAATTCAGAAAAACATTAAAGTAAAATAAGTTTTAATATCAAATTACATATTTTTGGGCTCTACAAAATTAGAACTATTACTTACAACAATTCATGAAGCGTGTTAATACAACTTAATATGTGTCTGTCTCTTCAGGAAAACAGGATTTTACGTAAAATTCGATGTCTAGATTAATCACCAATCACTAAATGTAAAATAATTCGCTTGTTATTCGTAATCATCTGGTCCACATGCTGTCTTTACATGCCTCTCTAGGCTATTCTTCCGCATTAATTTTCTTCTTGAATAAACACATTATTAATTAACATTTCTGTATTAATTATGAATTCCCTCACTGTACATACATGATGCAGTCGTACGTCAGCATAAATCTATTTTTATTAAGTAACGCTTATATAAGTTTCGTTCCAACTGGAGATCCGTATCCAGTGACCGGAAATTACACATTTTTATAATTAGACAACCTCCAACATTGTGCATAATGAAGCTGGTATTATTTAATGACTTTATTTGATACCTTTTCATTGTTCCTAACCGCAGCAATGCTAATTAAGCTTAAATTGGAGGAACGATGATGTAATATACAGTATACTCTAGGTAAAAGTGACGAAGTCGGCAGTGTTGAATTCATTCTCAAAAAGTGTGGAATAGAAGAGGAATGATTCCTACGCATTGTGAGCATTAAAATGAAGAAGATAAGATCGAATTAAGTATTTTATTTATTTAAGTTCCAATAAAAGTTAGAAATAATACGCTAATATGAGTTGACATTCTTTCCAACCACACGGTTACCATACCGAATAGGGATTATATAGAATGGACACTGAGCGAATTTTCCTGTGTTTTATTTCTCTGTGTCCCCGCGTTTAGGTCTAGGCTACTTTCAAGCGCTAGAGGTTAGTGTAATCGAGCACAAGCTAAGATAATGATTGAGAATAGAGTTAAGACCTAGACCTGTTAAGACACAGGATTCAAACATCGTCTACCTTATTGCACAATCCAGTAACGCTTTGCTTCAAATACATTCAAGTTAACAGCTTTTCCTTATTTCTCAGTGACAAACTAGTTGTAATAATATTCTTTTTATATTTTACATATAATAAATTATGTTATAAACAGACATCGGATTCTAGGGCAAATGCCTATTTTGTTTCTTTAGGAGAAAAGTAAAAATAATTATTAATATTTGTGTTTGTTTCATGGAAATTGAAAGGTATTCAAAGAGTTTTATAGTGCCCTAAAATGCCCTAAAACGGTTATTAGAGCCTAATTTGTTAATATTCGCCTAAAAATGCCTAACTCACTGTAAAGTTTCGCATTTTACTCTTTTTGTAATTTATACATGCATTCACTGCGAAATTTAAGGCATTTAAAAAGTGGAAAGTTTGCTTCACACCGGCCACGAAACCATTGATAAAGGAAACAAAATGTTTTGAATCTCACGACACTCGCAATAGATTTCACCGAATTTAACATGTTTGGAGGCATAAATGCCGACAAAGGACCAACCTTAGTTTTGAAGCAGGCAACAATCACAACATGTGCTGCTACCGATTCAGAGATATACTATACTATAAAAATGACTGTTTTCGGTCTGAAACCGATTAGCTGTACTGCCCTTCAGAGTGTCATAAAATCACAATTTTTGGAGAAAGAGTGTTTTTGAAATATTTATGAAAAGTTGTAAAACTGCGAATTAGTAGGGTAAACCGTTACAAAATATTTAAAAGAATGGCCCTCCTAGTGTTAACACTACCAGGAAATGCAACAATAAGTGGAACTTTGTATTTTTGTCCAATTGAATCTCAATAACAACGGTTCATTTGAATGCTCGTTAACAGTTGCTCTTTCCCTCACCTTACAGTATTTGTGTTGAGAAGTTTTGAGCGGTAGGACGTTTTCCTGTGAAGTTTAACGCGATAATGCCGAAAAATATAAGTGCAAAATCTACATTGATCCGGCAATGGCTAACAGAATATTCAGAATTCACTTATGATGGAAAAATAATATTCTGCAAGATTTGTAGCAAAAGGTATGTAACAATAGTTGAAATATATAAATTCTATTAATTTTAATGAGTAGGCCTATAATATTTATACATTGACTGAGCTATCCTGAGGTATAATTCCTTTTAAGAGCACTACACTTTAACCTTTTAAATTCCGATAGTTAAAGTATTTGCAGGTCATTAAAATTTTGATTGTTCGAACCCACTAACTTTGTGATAGAAATACGGCAATACAACAATTAGGATTTTATTTTAATTCAGTTTACTTTACATTTTTAGATTTCGCAAGAAAAGAAGTGCCACCTAAAGCAGCATGTGCAAGGAGCGGCTCATAAGGCTAAAGCTCAGCAGAAAAATCAACTGCAACAAACTTTACTAACACAGCCTACTTCATCCAATCTCAGCAGCAATTTCTATGCTGATTTAACCAGAGCGTTTGTTGCTGCTAACATTCCCTGAAATGCGATTGAAAATCCGGTTTTAAGACAGTTTTTACAAAAATACTGCAAACAAAATATCCCATCTGAGTCGACCCTAAGAAAAAATTACTTAGACAGAATATACAATGAAACTTTAGCTTCCATTCGGGAGGATATAGGTGATTCTTACATATGGGTCTCTGTGGATGAAACCTCAGATCCTATGAATAGGTATATAGCAAATATGGTAGTAGGAAAACTTAGTCCTGATGGACCTTCGATTCCACACCTCGTATGTGTTAAGGAACTTTCGAATGTGAATAGCCAAGCCATTGCTTATTTTGTAAATAAAGGCCTACAGTCTTTATACTCAGGTAATATAGACGATTCTAAAGTTCTGTTGTTTTGTACTGATGCTGCCTCATACATGGTTGCTGCAGCTCCACTTCTTAAAACATTTTATCCTAACTTCACGCATGTAACCTGTCTAACACATGGCCTTCACAGGGTTTCTGAAACAATCCGGAATGAATTTCCTCTTGTCAATTCATTTATTTCCAACACAAAAAAAAATGTTTTTGTAAAGCCCCATCCAGGATTTCAATATTCAGAGAGAACTTTCCAGATATCCCACTCCCACCTCAGCCGGTTGTTACACGATGGAGAACCTGGATTCAGTCAGTGGTGTATTATTCTAAGTATTTTAAAGAAGTGGTCACAGTTATTGATAAATTACCTGAAACTGATAGTGCAGCGTGTGTGAAAGCAGTGAAAGATTGTGTGAATGACTCACGAGTGAAAAACGATATTGCCTACATAACATCAAACTTTTCTTTCATACCTGCAAGCATTGAACAATTAGAACGTGAAAAACAATCTCTTTGTAGCCAAATAGCAATAGTAAAGGAAGCTCAAGTGAACATACATTCTGCTTTGGTCAAAACTGGGAAAAAAGTTAAAAATAAGTGGGACAACGTATTAAATAAGAATGTAGGATTTTCATTGTTGGAAAAAGTATCAAGAGTGATATCGGGGGAAAGTGTAAATGTTCCAGTAAGTATTGATGTTTCTATTGTACCTAATTTAAAATTTGCGCCTCTCACATCAGTTTCGGTTGAAAGAAGTTTTTCTGCTTTCAAAATGATTCTCAGTGACAAAAGGCAAAGGTTAAGTGTGGAGAATTTAGAAAAAATTCTGGTGGTGTACTGTGCAGATAATTATAATAAAGTCTGAGCATGGAATTGAATTTCAATAACTTAAAATGAGTAATCTTGATATCAATAATCATTATTTCATTAGTTTCAATATATTAAATTTGTGCAGCTCTGTTTATAAATATAATATAGTATTCTTGTTTAATGTTTAAACATACTTTTTTGTGCGTATTTTAGTGTATAACTAAAAATTTCAGTGAAAGAAATAAGTATGATACCTTGATGTGCCTAAAATGCCTATTTTCATTAAAATAGAGCCTAATTTTACAAATTTTGAGCTTATTTTAGGCGCCTAAAACTGCAATTTTTAGTGCCTAAAAATCCGATGTCTAGTTATAAAGTAATACTGTACATTATAAAAATTATGTATCAAATTCGTTTAATATTTGTATACAATATAATATAGGTATATGGTTTTACTTCTCATAGGAGTTTTCTTTTTCCATTATCAAATCATTACATATTTTAATTGTTGTTAGGGTCAACGTCTCAACTCTCATTATAAAGGAACTCAAATTTAGACATTACAGTTAATGACGGATTTATTATTTCATCAGTCCAATTCATTTTATTTGAATACATAATGTACTTAGATGTATTAATTGTATGTGTTATATTTCCGCTGTGTCGACTGCTAGCTGGTGTGATGTCAGAGCCAACTCCTGGGAGAAAGCAGAATGTCACGCTTAAACTGGTTTGAAGGTTATTGAAATCAGTACTGCTACGTAAAAGGTACCGACGCGAAGTGTCCATACTTGTATAATTATCTATACCCTGGTTACCACAAAAGAAACTGCTTGTACTGAATGCCAGAAAAAGCAGGACATTCTAATTCCCTTCTGTAAATTTTGGATGATTATAGTTGTCTTATGTTTGGCTTGTGTTATCTTAAAGTTATATCAGGTTTTATTAAATCAACATACACGGCACGAGACGCTCCGCTGGAGCAGTCAGTAGCGAGTTGGCTTGCCATGCCAGGGGCCCGTGTTCGATTCTCGACGGTAACTTTTTTAGAGCACATCTAGGTCAGAAAGCATGGGTAGACATAACGGCTCGGTTAGAAAAGCCAACGTACTATGGTAGGAACGATCATGATTTTAAAATCAAATGTAGGAAACAGAAAACGGATGTAGGTAAATTCTCATTTTTAAATAGAACTATAAATGATTGGAATGACCTACCTGCAGCGGTCTTTGAGGGCTGTCCTTCCTTAAGGAGATTCAAGAATAATTTAAAAAGTTGTGTATAAAGTGCAAATTAAAATTAAGGTGACATTTAACATTTAATTTTTTAAGGTGACATGTATTTATTTAGCCTGACGAGTTACTTCCTTGGTTTGAATTGTAAATTATTTAAAAATAGCGTGTAAGAGGGCCTTAGGCTAGAAATGTTTAGTTTAAATGTAGTTCTGTTTATAAGTATGCATAAGGGTGTAATTATTTGACTTATCTGAACTGTTGTATCAGTGAAGGGAGGTGAGTCAGTGAAGTTATGGTTTTACAGTGCAGTGAATAGTTCCGATCAGTGATAATTTATAGCGTCAATGAAATTTGTTCTATAGTGTCAGCGAAATGCGTCATAGTGCCACTACAGTGGGTGAGATGAGAGTAAAGTGAAAGACTATTGAAACTTATGTAGGGCCTATACATAATTATGTAGGTTGTAATGTAAAATTAGGTATTTTATTTATGTTTCATTATTATTGTGTTAAATTGTATTGTGTATTCTTATTGTATTGTGTATAAAATTGTATTGTGTATTGTATAATTGTATTGTGTATTGTAAATTTATTGTGTATTGCTTATCATTTTATTGTGTATTGTTTATATTGTATATACCACTGCCACCGGGTGCTTGCCCACTTGCTTGTGTAAATACATACATACATACATACATACATACATACATACATACATACATACATACATACATACATACATACATACATACATACATACATACATACATACATACATACATACATACAACCGTGGGATCAGTGCCGCTTAGCGGTAAGGAAATATACAGACGCACTACATTTTCACTTAAAAGGCCATTATTATACGTAGTTTTAATTTTCAATAATTCAAAATACGACATAAATATTAAATCTGAATGGGACAACAAGATAGGCCTACTACATTTTCTGTCAAATGCTGCACACACGGGCGGATGTTTTTTTTTTTTTTTTTTTTTTTGTAAGTATAGCAACAGGTGCAATCTCGCGATAACGAGCGTTGACTAATAATCTGAAATTACTCTCGGGTGTGGATTCAAATGGTGTTTGGGCGTGGGTTTGTATCCTGATTGAGAGTGATTTCGATCCCCGCTTGGGCTTATTCTTTGTTTGCCTTTTACCCGAGGTTTTTCCAACTGTAAAGCGAATCCCAAGTAATTCGATGGCGGATCTTCGGACTCCTTTCGACAAAGATCATTCCGCTGTCACCAATATCACTCCTAACTAATCACGTAGTTGATACAGCTTCACTAAACAATCGAATAAGATAAAAAAAATACTGACTCCTACATAGCTGTGTGGATGGAACTTCGAAACTAGCACCATGCAAGTATCTTAGAACTGCAGGAAGGAAATTCAGCTGTAGTTACGAGTTGGCGGTTCCTCAGGAAAGGGCCCGTGTCTTGTTTCACATTGTGAGATGTACGATGAACAAATTCTCAATTTCTCCGAGTACTCCGGCATCCTTTGTTTTCGTGTTCAGTGCTAATACATCTCATCGTCTTTGACAAGGTGAAAGATTAATAAAGACTTACAAATAATAGAAACACGAATATATGATAATATTAGAATATACTTGTCTCTCGCTTAAACAGGCCGCGCAAGTGTCCTTTCGTTTGTGTTTATTTTGTGTTGTCTTGGATGGATAGCTAATGCGCAAAATAACCGGAAATTATAGTCAAATAACTTTGTGTTGATACCGCAAAAACAACATTTACAATTCTACACAATTCATCTGATAACGTAATACCAAATTTATTCTAACCCATTCTGTACTGGTGAAGATGGCACTGATGAATGTGTGTTCGATGTTCGGTGTAGATGGCGCTGAGCAGGGCCGGGGTTCGATGTCTCCATAACCACAGTTGAAAGGAAGTGTTGCTGTAAGAAGTAAGTGCTGGCTGTGATAGGAAGTGAATTTAAAGTGAAAAGTCATTTATAAGAAAGGTCAGAAATCGTGGCGTGGAATGCATTGTTAAGGACAATTTCAAATATATGAGTACGGGAAATATTTCGTGGAGATGCACGAAAAAGAAATGTACCGCAATTTTACAGACTAATGCAGAAGTTAGTGAAATAGTAGGCCTATATGTAAGGGACTTGCATGATTGTGAAAATAGAAGCGCTGGGGTTATTGAATCACATATTTTGCGAGAAAATTGTAAAAGAAAAGCGTGTGAAGAAATTACATTACAATCCAGTAAAATAATACGAACAGAATTATCGATGTTGGATACTTTTAATATTCAGAAAATGGAGACAGTGAAACTTCGATTAGCATTGTACAGAGCCCAGAGGAAACAGATGCCCACTCACCCTCGCAATGTAAATGAAGCATTAGAACGGTTAAACAGTTAAAATATTTAACAAATTGAGGCGAAAAGTTCTGTTTTGTAGACATCGTAAATAAGGCAGTAAGTTTTACAAGTTTTACTTGTGAACGAAATTTGCAGTTTCTGTGTAGTAATGCGCGTAATATATTAGCGGATGGAACATTCTACGTTTCACCAAAACATTTTCATTAGATTATACTATACAGTACATGTACTATATTGGGGTACGTCCAAGTTTCTTTTTGTTTACTGTTCTCAAAAACTGTATCAGCTTGTGAATGCATGTGGAAACGTATTCGTAATTTGTGTAGTGATGATTTTATTCCTGAAGCCATAATTTTAGATTTTGAAGTTGCTGCTCATAATGCAGTCAAAAGAGTGTTTCCTAACATAACCATTAACGGCTGCATTTTCATTTAGGCCAGACGTCGTATAGGAAGATACTCGACCTGGGACTTCGCTCCGAATATACCAATCCTAATTCCGAAGTAGGAAAGTTTCTGAAATATATGTTTGATATAAAATATGTAGCTCCATGCATAGTAGGGGACGCGTTTGTTGAGTTGCGTAACATTGCTCCTGATCACAATCAGTTAACGAGATTCCTAGACTATGTACTTGAAAACTATGTAAGTGAAGATGCTAAATTCTCTCCTAAATTGTGGGTCCATGTACCAACAGATGAAATCAGAACAACAAATGGGGCGGAATCGTTCCATCGTCATTTAAAAACGACAATTTTACAAACCTCATCCCTCTATCCATGAATTTATGGAAGTGTTTCAGCAACTGCAGAGTGAAATGTATCTTTCTTTCAACGCAGTGCGTTGTAACAGAAAGACAAACAGACTTGACCAAGATAATCATCGTGTTGCAACTGAACTATGGAGGAAATACCAAAGTGGTGAATTATCATTACTGGAGTACGTTAAAAAATTGCACTTCGGTTCCAGTCCATCGTACTGTAGACAAACGGCATACCGGGGAAATCACTGGACAGTGTGCTTTAAAGGTAAGTTGTTGTACATGTATTAATTTTATTTTAGGATCTATTAATTTAAGGGCTTGAAATATTTTGTGCATTTGCAATCCGTCGTTTTGCGGGAAAGAAAGTATGGAATTTTGCGGATTAGCAGTACCTATTTGCGTAAAAGCAAGCCTCCGGTTGTCTTAAGCGGCGATCTTGCGTCACTGACCTTGTAACCAAGAAGTGGTACTAATGAGAATAAGAGAAGTATGTACCCTTCAAAGTTAATGATTATTATTATATCTGAATTAATCAATCAATAAATCAATCAACATAAAGTGTCAAACAATAGTTCGTATGATCTTCAAAATTGATTCTAGAGCCTCTTAGGACGTCCCGCTAGACAAAAGTCTACAGATATTATTATGATGTACCGAAGTACATATGATATTTCCGTGCAGAAATTTTGCGCCATCATATGATGAAGGATGAGTGGAACGGAGAAAAATTCTCTCCGGCACCGGGATTTGAATTTTTCTCTGTTCCACTCATCCTTCATCATATGATGACGCAAAATTTCTGCACGGAAATATCATATGTACTTCGGTACATCGTAATAATATATGATATGCGAAAAATAATCACTTCGTGATTTAAGACGGCGTTTATTCCGTCGGATCCCGGCCACTTAGTCACTCATAACGAGTGCACCTCTGCATATGTGTGGACATTGTGCCACTGTCATATATCTACGACGCAGTGCATGAGGGTAGGCCACTAGAGGGAACCCAAGAGGTGGAACTTAAACTGAGAGGATTCAATCCGACAGCGGGATGGGAATCCGGTTTGGCTTAGTGGATAGAATGTCAGCACGTAGAGCTGAAAATCTGGGTTCAAATCTCGGTGCCGGAGAGAATTTTCCTCTGTTCCACTCATCCTTCATCAAAAGTCTACAGGTTTGTATTTAGGGATTTCCATACAAAATCCGGACTCCAATATCTTAAATGATCGTTTTTCCGAAAGGAAAGAATTCCGAATACAATATCTCGAATATATTTTCCTAAATAAGAATTTTTAAAGTTAAATTTTAATAATTGAGTATGTTTAACGTAGTTTAGTGAATTTTAGTAGGCAAAAGTTAGTATAATACCTGTACCTAAAAGGAAAAATGAGCAGAATAATAACATACTCATACTAGTATATAATTATAAAGTAATTTACTATATTTTGAAAAAAAAAAGAGTTTGATTTCAATATAAAGATTTCATAAGGAGAAATTATTGCAACCTAACCTACGGAAATCAGATGGACTGTAATAATTATCATCTTTATATAATTGGTAATGCATAGTTAGGCCTACTCCTCGGATAGTCTATCATTCTTGTTCTTATGTTGCACACACAAATTCCACAATTTGAGACATCTGGCCCAAATCTGCGGCTGACCACTAGGATCCAGAATACAAAGCAGAGGTTAAATTAAATATACAATATGATTGCGAAGAGAATACGGAACAATGATAAATTTAAAAATAAAGTACAATTTGATTTCCGGGAAACATGAGATGAAAATACAAAGAAGAGTAATGAAATGAAGTAAAAAAAAAATACATAGTATTATACAAGTGATTGTGTAAAATGGATAATGAATCTCTCAATACCATTAGACAAATTTTGTTAATGTCCTCATTAGAAAATTTAAGAGAAAGGAGAATGGTTTTGGTTAACTTAAATGACGTTCCCCTAGCGCCAAAAAGAAGTCCTTTCACTTCCCATATATTAATATTCATTTTGTATCTCTCACTGAAGTGAGGAATACATGGGTTGTAAATAACTTCTTTTCATCGTTAACGTTATTGGCTTGTTGATCATCCTTCTCAAAACGGAGAGTGGGGTCAAGAATGAGGCTTCTTTGATTCCGGCGATCGATGGCTATAATGTATAGTTACATCTCAGATTCTAGTTTGCACACTTATCCACTTTTTTTTGGCTGTGCACGTACAGTTATTCTTATGCGCAACTCTTCTACCATAATTTTGGTGTCAGCCACTTGAGCTGTTTCACTGTTTTATGCCTACATGAATGTGGTGACTGAGTATCGTATTTTATGACAATATAGCCCCGCATCCTTCGGTGATCGCACGGACCTAACATTCTTTCTGGCTTAGTCTTTGACAATCCCAATACACCCACTTCCAGGTACGCTCTTACTTTTATTGTATATAATATATCCATTGGGAAGAAATTAAACGATTTAGTGCAGACCCAGAAAATAAATTTGGGCGACTTGAATTTTCCCCAAGTTTCAGTTATAACGTACTGCGCATGCTCATTCAGGGTCTGTACAAGTAGGTATAATGTTTGGTTTCGTATTCATCTTTAAATTTTGATCGTATACATAAAATAACTGCTGTTATAAAGTAATAAATAGGCCTACAAAAAATATTTATAATTATTGCCCAGCTTTTGCTTTGACGATCTTACTTCGACAAATTTCAGGTAAAGTAGACTTAGCTATGGATTCGAGTTGTGGACATTCGGGAAAAGTTCATTCTGGATTTTGGTTTCAGAAAAAAGGATTCGAGTTTCTCATTTTAACTATTTAGGTTGTGAAGTGTAATACAATAAAGATAATGATGTAATATAAAAACTAGGCTATATAAATTTCAATACATTTGTGGAACTATAAGTAGAACACTGAAAAATAAGACAAGAGTTGATACACAGCTAAAATTTTATAAGACTATGGCTGTTCCAATGTTGATGTATGGATCTGAGAACTGGGCTCTAAATAGATCTGATGTTAGGAAAGTTGAAACAAGCGAAATGAAATTTTTAAGAAGAGTAGCAGGCCTTACCTTACGTGACCAAGTGAGGAACAATGAAATAAGACAAACATTAGGAATATAATATGACTTAAAAGAGAAAATATATGAAAATAAAATTAATTGGTATAATCTTATAGAAAGAATGGATCATAATTCTATAACAAAACAAGTTTAAAAATATAATCCAAAAGGTTATCGTGACATAGGACGTCCGGTAACCAGATGGAGAGATTCTCTGAGTCGGAACAGGCCATGAGACAGCCTACCATGAAGAAAATGATGATGATGATGATGATTATGATGATGATGATAAAAAAAGGATTCGGAAAATGATCGAGAACGATATTTAAGGAGTGTACTGGGTATGTCATTCATGTAGGCTATTCTTTTAAGAAGATCTGGCCATGTTTTTCAGTATTTATTAGGGGCTATTTGTTTCTCAAAAGTTTTTTTTTTTTAATTCCCGGCCACGATGTGGTCTAGGGATTAGTGTGGTTTCGAATCCCGATGATGTTTTCTTCTTGGTAATATTTTCCCTTTTTCCTAACTGTAAGGCGAACATTGCCAATTTCATCGACAATAAATAACCTCGTACTTGATAAAGCGTCGTCAAATAACCAATAACAATTCTCGAACATTTTGAAAACGGTGAAGTACTACAAAATGAAGGCTAGTAAATGAATTAGTGTATTATTAACAATTTTAAATTAAGTGTATCTACCTCTCATAGGGTGACTAGATTCACATCGATAATAAAGAGGACACAAAGCTTAAAAAAGGACATTACTCATAAAAAGAGGACAGGAATATGTACTTAGATTTAGGCTTAGGCCTATATTATACTTTAAATTACGTCAATATCTATTTTATTACTAAATATTTACAGTACAGTTTTAAACTTATATCACAATTAAATGTATGTTAATATCTATTTTATTACAAAATAATAAATTATGAAAAAACGTAATAATAATGATTTTACAGTTAACTACATATCGTCGTTGTTCCTGCAATAACTCCTATGTGCAAAATATAAAATTGAATAATTTCGAGGGAAAAATTGTTCCGGGGCCGGGTATCGAACCCGGGACCTTTGGTTAAACGTACCAACGCTCTCCCAACTGAGCTACCCGGGAACTCTACCCGACACCAATCCAATTTTTCTCTCTATATCCACATACCTCAAAGTGGGCTGAAAACCGTCAAGCAACCAACATTGAGTGCACACTAACTCTGTGTGACTTAAATTGTGATTTTCTGTAACGTACAGTGACGTGTATTATGCAAATTAAGCTTTCAAGTATAACTCCCTGTAAAGTTAATTTGAATAATTTCGAGGGAAAAATTGTTCCGGGGCTGGGTATCGAACCCGGGACCCTTGGTTAAACGTACCAACGCTCTCCCAACTGAGCTACCCGGGAACTCTACCCGGAACAATTTTTCCCTCGAAATTATTCAAATTAACTCTACAGGGGGTTACACCTGAAAGCTTAATTTAATTTAAGTTACACAGAGTTAGTGTGCACTCACTGTTGGTTGCTTGACGGTTGTCATCCCACTTTGAGGTATGTGGATATAGAGGGAAAAATTGGATCGGTGTCGGGTAGAGTTCCCGGTTAGCTCAGTTGGGAGAGCGTTGGTACGTTTAACCAAAGGTCCCGGGTTCGATACCCGGCCCCGAAACAATTTTGCCCTCGAAATTATTCAAATTAACTTTACAGGGAGTTATACCTGAAAGCTTAATTTGAAAAATATAAAATTTTTCAGTAGGAAGAAAAACACATTTATTCATTCTATAGCAGCAGTGAATAGGAGACTGTGAATTCTTACATATTCGAAACATAGAAATATAATTACATATAGGAGATTTTATTACTTGCTGTATCGATATTTAAGTTATTTAATATAGCGAAAACTGAAAATCGATAAATATGTCACATAGGAGTTATTGCGGGAACAACGGCGAAATAAAAGTCTAGGAAACTATAATAAATTATTAAAGAGAACAAAAATATATTTTTAGATTTACATTGGCACCTCGATCTCTCGATTTACTATCTACTTGTGAACAACGACCATAACAAGAGGGAGCAAAGAGAGGTGTTATGATCGTTGGCAAAGAGTATATTTCGTCGATGCTGCTGCCACCTACCTGCACATTACTTGAATAATGCATCAAATCAGATAATTTCAAAATATCAGGCATACAAGTTACGAAAAGGAGGACATCTCTTGATTATTAAAAAAATCCACCCATACCCCGAAGAAAGGCCTAAAAAAGGAGGACATGTCTGTATAAAAGTGGACGTCTGCTCACTCTAACCTCGCACATGTTTATTTCTTTTAGTGTGTCGTTGATGTGCAGGCGATAGAAGTGCGCTGTCTATAGACCAATTACTATAAGCTCAAACAAATCTTGATCTACCGCGAAGATTAGCATTTTTATTTTTCTTGCTATTGTTTTCAACTATTGCTAAGAGCAGATTCTATTGAATTATTCGAATTTGTTAAACTTTGTTTTCATGGCATTGTCTTCAAAATAAAAGAGACAGAATTGGACAGAACTACGTTCTAAAGCTAATGTAGGAGCTACTTCATTTATCAAGAGCTCTACAAATCTCGTGGTCCTTGTCCTTCTTCAGAAGAAATTTTCATAACTTGACATTAGATATACACACATGACGAGACTCTTGTGACATCAGGTTAACATTACGTCAGACCTTCCTCTAAGAGAAAACAGGAAGTCAAGTCAACAACGGATGAAGATGTGTCCCAGGCTTGTTTCTAACCCGCTACCACAGTCTACTATATACAGTCGCGAAGCTCAATATGTAGTAAAAATGCAAACATGGGTAGTTGCCCACCACTAGGATCGCTACTATCGCCTCATCATCGCAGATCTGTCTCCTAATAGACGAAAAAATATGTTACACTTTCGTTGTGTTATTTTGGAAAAATTAACACCTTCCTTCCATTATTGAAATATTAAATGCATAAAGTTAATTTATTACCTTAATGAAATATATTAAATTCCACCATAAACTCGAAGATACCTGCAAGAAATAGGTTAATATATTTTTGTTTGTGCAAAACGAACTGAAATTTACTATAATCGCTTCACTCATTCAAGATTATAGCGATAATTAACTATGAAACCAATAAATATTAATTTTCATTTCCCTTTACAACAATAATAATGGAAATATGAATTAATGGAGTAACTTACGTGTACCGGTACTTGTAGTGTAGGCTTACGTAGTTAACAAAGTGGGATGAGGTTAAGCAATAATAATCACACCAGAATTGGAAATAAAACGTGATCAATAAATTTTATTGTAACAGACTTTTTCTACGTCTCTAGTAAAGTAACAAATAAAAATAACAACAAAATTAACAGCTATAATTGAAAACATATCCTTTGAAAAAAAAAAAGTAGGCCTAAGCAATAATAATCCCACCAGAATTGAAAAGAAAACCTGATCAATAAATTTCATTAAAACAAACTTAATTTTTCTACGTTTCTAGTAAAATATTATGATTCCAATTATTGTATTTTAGCCATTAACATTTTCATTACAACCAATAACGAACATTTCACAAGCATCAGTGTGAAATACGCAACGAGCTAGCACTGGATGGAAATACGACACAGTCCAAAGTCGACCGTGGACAGTCTATTGTTTCTAGTTGCTAACTGCTTGGAGCGCTTTACCACGAGATTTGCAAAAAATCACCTCAAGCTTCGTGACCTGTATATAGTAGACTGTGCCGCTACTGTAGCCTTCATGCAGTGTCAAAGCTGCTTACCCTAATCGCTGGTGACCACGATCTGCAAGGAAAAAGCTACGCTGACAATTTTAATATCGTTCCTGCCTTTATAAGGTGAATGTAATTTATTCCTTGTTTAAATTAACACTCAGCTCACTGCTTCAAGTAATATAAAATGAACGCAATCTAAATAATAGCATGTATGACAACATAGAGAACAGTGACTTAATTATCGTGGGAATTACTACAATTGGGATTTTACGTAGAAAGAGAGACAACATGTGAGAAACGTGTAGTACGTGCTTGTTTATTTTGAGTTCAGTTTTCTTCATAAGTCATCAATAGGGCTAGAACGTTCATGCTTAAAAATTGATTTAATGTGCATATATAATAACATGTATGACAACATAAAGAACAGTGACTTAATTATCGTGAAAATTACTTCGTAGAAAGAGACAACCTGTAGAAAACGTGTGCGTACGTGCTTGTTTATTTTATAGTTCAATTTACCCTATAAGTCATGAGTGGCGTTAGAAAGTTCATGCTTAAAAACTGATTTAATGTGCATAAAATTATTTGAAATGTGAGAAGAAAGTTAAAAAACATATACTAAATTATGTAAAAATTAAACATTTAGTCCATATAAACTTACATACGTTTTTGAGAAGTTGATATATTTGCCTCTACGTCTGAAATAAAGCATAAATCGCCTTTTAAGATACTTCTCTTTTCAACATCACAGGATATTGTTGCGTATGCAATAGCTGACGTTGCGCGCGCTACAGAAATAGGTGAAGCCAATGTCAGAAGAGTAAAGAGAAAATGAAAAGAATTTGATTTTATTTTATTATTATTTGGTCAAAATATTTAATTTTGAAAGCAGTTTTCACGATAAATTTTTATTCTTAACTGTTTATGAGTGATTGATAAAATACACTAAATTAGAATACATTTTCGTGGACATATGTTGTTGTTATTTAAAAATGAGAAAAAAACATTTTCATTTGCAATAAAAGTTATAGACTATAAGCAAATAAAAAACGTATGACTTTTAGAGGTAAATTATTATCAGCTTATGAAGAATAATCTTTGAAAAATATACAAATCGATTAATTACCTAACCCTGCTGTCCAATTTTGCAACGAACTTTAGTGAGCAAAAATATGCAAATCGTTTAATTACCTAATCCTTCTCTCCAATTTTTCAATCAACAGTAGTAAGCAAATTTAAATAATTTCAAGGAAAATTTGTTCCGGGGCCGGAACAATTTTTCCTTGAAATTATTCAAACCTGCTTTACAGGGAGCTACTACGAACTACCTGAAAGCCAGATTTGTATAGCAGTAAGCAAAATTATGCAAATCGATTAATTACCTAACACTTCTCTCCAATTTTGCAATCAACAGTAGTAAGCAAAATTATGCAAATCGATTAATTACCTAACCCTTCTCTCCAATTTTGCAATCAGCAGTAGTAAGCAATAATGAGGATGATGACATGAATTTCTGCAATGATATGGGATCGGAGAAGAAAAGTTTAAAATTTCTCATACTATTTGTTTGTCCTCATTGTTCGAGTGGTTACCATGTTTACCATTCGACCCTCCGTCGGGCAATGGATTTTAAAGTGCAATAGAAGTTCTTAGTATGACTTCCTTCTGAAGGGAAGTAAAACTGGGAGTACCGGGTCACATATTTTCGGCACGTGAAAGAAACTCGCATTTAATATATATCCATGCAACATTAATTGCTCATAATATAGGCTATATCTTTCACGAAGTAGCACAATGGATCCCATACAGGGGCCTAAGTGCTCATGAGCTAATTCCATCCTACATTTCTAATCCATACCTTCGTATTGGTCTATTTACTACGGATTGTCGTTCGGACTGTGACCCAGTTTTCTCCTGTTTCATCTTCCACTTCTACTAGTGACAGCAACATGGGACATAGTTTAAGAATCGGGCTCCGGTCTGTTGTTCGCGAAACAAGTGGTGTATTGTTAACAGTATTTGAATTCGATTGCATGCTAACAAAATGCGAGAAAAATACAACAAAAGGACACAACATGAATGGAACACTTTTCTTTTTCTCTCTCTCTATCTGACGTTATCGTATAGAATTCCACATCGATCTGACTTTTCTTTAGAAACATGCCCACAGTGTCCCTATAAGACTAACCCAAGTGTTGTTCTTTTTATCTGTTGTTCTTTTTTATTATATAAAGAATAGTAAGAGCTGGCAAGGCGTGCCGCGGTACTGTCAACACTTTGTGCCTGTGAACCATGAATCTCCTGGCTCTGCAACCACACACGAGAGAGAGAGAGAGAGAGAGAGAGAGAGATATCGGACACGGGAGGAGGAGGAGGAGGGGACAGATGAGACGAACTGCTCTTGTAGTCTATATACAAGGAACCAAAAGAAAACCAGTCGTCGGTTTGTGTGACTCTTTATATGCAAGGCAGACCATCACTTTTTCCGTTTAACTTTTCTTTTAATTTATAATAGCTGTTCAGGAGCCTCTAAATAGGAGACCTTAGCCCATTCTATATATATTACCGATGTTTCCAATAACACATCTCATCGGCCGAGGATAGGGATCTCACTGCAGTGGTGGACGGTGATATTTGATTGAGGATTCAACGGACATCGTCCACCTTGTCTTGTTCCATTTCTTTTAACGATCCGTGGTGTAGTTTAAACCTTTCTTTGATGAGCGTGCGCTTACCTCCTTCCCAAAACCTCTCTTGCTGCTGCGGAACTTGAAATAAAAAGAGTAGATATATATAAAACTCCACAGCCCTCATCAGAGTCCAAAACATGGCAGTTAAGTTTAAAAGGTCTACGACCAATCCATTACATGGTACACTCTGGCACATGGAACAGCGACGATGTGCGCTGCCCGGGCTATAAAGCCGGTATGTGCATGTGTAAAAGTGATGGAATGATAAACCTCTACTAATGTGGCTATGAAGTAGACTGACCTCGTTTTTCCTATAGGCCCTACAGTAGAATTTATGGTACCAGCTTTATGATTTAGAAGACCAATAATTGAATGAGTGTCCGTGTATAAGGAGACGCGATTCGTTTCAGCGGTTGATCCATAACATGAAAGCATTTTATTTGGCGACAGCAGCTCGAATTTCTTCTAGATTACATGCCCTTAATCAAAAAAGTCTTCGCTCTTAGTAGTCGCCTGTGCTTGCCGAGCATCCTGGGTTTGAACGAGTTCGAAAATCAGTGGAATTTGCGGATGAAACCTTCCAAACTGCAACTATTCTCTCTGATACAACAGTAAGGCGACCGGTCACACTTAATTTCTGATATAGGTCTATATAAAAGTAAATTCACGACAGTTGAGTGGTTAGCTTTCGGTTTGGTACTTAGGACGATTATTATGCTTACCGCTCCTATATTTTCTATAATTTTTTAAGCCCGAACGACTAAAATCTTCTAGATATCGTGATTCAGCTCTGTGGTACCATCTATCTATTGAGTTTACACATCTGTACTGTTACGATGGAGTCCCACTGCAGTACCCTATACCAGCGGTGGCGTAAATGCTATCGTGCGCCGAGCCACTGTGTAAGCTGCAACGTGCATAGCACCTATGGAGGGAGGCGGACACCCGAAGGGGAACTGAAGCAACTGTCTGACATTAACGGTTTTTAATTTTCCTTACGTCAAGCACTTAAATAAAATTACAGTACAAGGTTACAAACTAATGTTTAGTATGTGTAACGAAGAAAGAAATGAACAAAAAACATAGGACACATTATCACAACCTAAAATTAATTGTCTTCAGAATGTCTCTGCGGCAGAGTTTCAAAATCAGGAATTATGTCACTTACTGCCAGTCGTAGTTGACCACTAAGGTATTTGTCTGTCAGTCGTGATCTAAATTTGATTTTTACTATTTTCATTGTTGAAAATAATTTTTCACAAACGTAAGTTGTAGCGAACATGGCTTCAACAGAGCAAGCGAAAGAACGAAGCTTCAAATATTTATTTTTTGGCAAAGATTTGAAAAGTTCAACATTTGTCAAGTCCTTACATCTAGCTTTCATTTAACATCACATTGTAAATATGTGAATTTAAATTGAAGATCTAACCGCATTATTCGTACATCTGCTGAAAAAGGACCGACGTACAACGATGATGATGTTGATGATGATGATGATGATGATAATAATAATGATAATAATAATAATAATAACAATAATAATAACAACAACACTTAACCTTTCAATGTTTCATCAGTAACATGTAGTAACTTATAATGCCGTTTTATGTTATACAACCGTTTTCCTAGTAATACTTGTGAATAAATCATACATTTAATATTCTCAACATATTGTCAGCAAAAAATGCATCCTCCCATCCTACTTGAAATTTTCGTTTTTTAGAGGTACATGGTTTCGAAAGAGATATTGCGACGATACGCCACACGCAGGTCAGAGACAAATATACAAGGAACGGAGTTTGACTCCAGTGAGTGAGAGGGTGGGGGTTGTAGGTAGGAATCAAGGGAAATGCACTGCGAGCCACAATGTGCTCGTGAGTCGCATTTTCGCCGCGGCTGCCCTATACTCTCCTCAAAGCGTAATACGACTCTTGAGACTGATGCAGTCTCTACTCCAGTCACAATACTATATCAAACAAGCACCGTTTTGCGTAATGCGGTACTGCTACTATCTTCTTATTTTACACTAAGCTTTATGCCAGGGTCGGCAAGGAATATTCCTCGCTTTGGCAGTACAGAACTGGAACGTACCCGTACGGCAGTCTTGCGATGGCGACTAGTACTTTAGAGCGAGAGCTCTTTTCTGCCCGCTGCGAGCGCGCGGAGCTCTTTTACCTGTAAACATTGCTAAAGGCTGTACAGATCTTAGAACACAGCGTATCATGACGGAACTGAAGCGCTTAAAGCTTACAAGAAAGAGTGGAAGATATAATATTTATGCTTCGAACATGGTGATGAAGTCCAGTGTTTGTTGTGTAAAAAATATATCATTTGCAAAAAAGCAACATAAAACGGCATTATGAGACGCAACATGAAAAAATATAGGCATTATTCAGGAGAAGAGAGAAAAAAATTGATATCGGAATTGACATCGAATGTAAATTAATTTACTAAGCTCAATATGCTAATTCACTTTTATTCCAATAACTATTTTCAGAATTTTTAGCAAATATGAACCAAACATTTTGAAAACTTCGATACAAGGAGCTTTTTTAGTAACGTCAATATAAAAATATACTTAAAAATATAATTTCAAAACTGTTAGACCTAATTGCACCAAATGTTGTACAATGATATTATTATAGATCTGTTTATATAGTTTAAATTTCACAAATTTTGGCCGAAAATTGTGGAAGTTCTAAAAATCACACATATCCCCTTAAATGATTGACCCCAAAAATTACGATGGCTCTCAATATCTTAATTTAATCCATTTGTTTTTTCGTGTTACGTGCATCTCTCAAATCGCTCTAAGAAAACTCATTACATAATCACGACTGGAGAGTAAGGACTACATTTTACAATCACACAATCAATATATTCTTTTTCAATCAATACTGTCATTATTATTTTTTCAACAAATACTCAAAAGTATTTAGAGATCACACACGTGGAGCAGGTAGACCCTATTAGTTTCTCCTAACCAATGAAGTGAAGTATTTACATAATAAATAATTGCTGTTAACAAGAAAATAGTTCACGTACAATTAACTTTTCCTATTTCTCTTTTTGTTCCTAAAAACCCTTCTCTTTGCGATTTGTTTATATATGTACATGTATATTAAATAACTGAATAATTAGCCCTATTACATAGCCAGAAATTTAGTAACGCAAGTTATTGTAATAAATGCTGCCTTTATTCACTGCATGTACTGTACATCCCTGACGTCTACGTTACTACGCTATATAGCGGATGCGCTATGCGCTCGTGATCAAGGTCGAGCTCTTCTACCATGATTGGGAGCTAATATCGTCTCATCCCTGCCGTACGGGAACACAGCTGAGTAGCTGAGGTATCTACAGTACTGTGTGTGACGTGCACTAGAGTTGTACAGTTGTGGTGTACATTACCGGCGCAGCGGTGGAAGATGAAGCTTATTTCTTATAGTAGTACCATTGCTTGTGTGATTGTAAATAAATTGTAACTAATAAAATAGCAGTAGCTAGAGAAACAAACTAAATTAACAGTCACTAAACGTGTTTATTCTATTCGTATTAAATTATAATACTATTTACTATGCTACTATGTTTGAATAATAATAATAATAATAATAATAATAATAATAATAATAATAATAATAACAATAATAATAACAATAATAATAAAATTATAGTAAACAAATCACACCTTTTACGTTAAATTTCTTGACAAAAAAATAACTATCACAGTTTGTAAATTTAAAACTTTATAAACATAAGCGCATCTAGCAAAAGGTACATTAACACAACAGAAACGAATACATAAATTTCATACATGCCAATATTTTTTTAAAATGAGAATAGGCCTACAAATAGCCTAATAAATATAGCTTATTGCCAAAAAAAAAACAGATTTACAAAGGTCTTAGGTTTGTTTTTTTTCCTCTCTCTTTTAATAATGTTTTCAATGGACTTTGATACAGCAACACACTCTTCAGCTCTTAACATACAAAGTGCAATCCGTCACACTTTCTCTTACTTTCTCTTCATTCTTTTCGTTCTAGATATTATAATTCAGGATCGAACTTTGGATTGTTAAACACATTAAACACAAATTGAAATACAGTAATACTACTTAGCCTTATGTCCTCACTTAGTACAGTGAGTAAATTCATCTTTTCATCACTAACGATGTCTTTATATTTTTCAACATGGAACACATCATAAATCCGCTTTAAATTTTATTTTCTGCATCTGATATGTTTTTACATATAGGACACTGTCCATCTCGCTACTTTGATTCTTAAAAAAAAGAATAACAATTTATTTCCAGGTTTCTGCTTTGCGACATTCATGGAGATATGTAGTAGGCCTAGTGGAGAAAAATTCTCTTCGGCACCGGGATTCGAACCCGGGTTTTCAGCTCTACGTGCTGACGCTCTATCCACTAAGCCACACCAGATTCCAATTCCGATGCCGGATTGAATCCTCTCAGTTTAAGCTCCAGCTCTTAGTTTTCCTTTAGTGGCCAACCCTCATGCACCGTGTCACAGATGTGTGACCGTAGCACAATGTCTAACATTACTAATGTGCAGAGGTGCACTCATTACGAGTGTCTAAGTGACCGAGATCCGACGGAATGAGCGCCGTCTTAAATCACTAAGTGATTATATATATATGTATTGTAAATTTTATTGTGTATAGCTTATCATTTTAACTGTGTATTGTTAATATTGTATATACCACTGCCACCGGGTGCTTGCCCACTTGCAGTGTAAATAAATACATACATACATACATACATATACGCGTATCATATTATAGCGATGTACCGAAATACATATGACATTTCCGTGCAGGAATTCTGCGTTATCATATGATGAAGGATCGGTGGAGCGGATTTTAAGTTTGCCGAGATACTACAATATTCTCACCTGAATATCATCATGCTATTGTAAAGATGATAATGAATATTGAAATGCAGATTGGCAGAATGATGAAGGGGAGTGAAAGAAACCCGAGAAAAATCTTAGATTCGTAGTCGTGTCCACAAAATTTGTAAGCAATTGCACCGCCAACTGAGCCACCAAGGCGAATGAGTAACTTTATAAAATTCTGAAAAACGTATCCTTCAATTTTGTTTGGAGATGGGGTTATTGGGGTCATAGTATATATTATTTATACTGCTGATTTTCCAGTTCATGATAAACACACAATAGCTCACTTTGTGGATTACATTTCAATTCTCAGCAAAGGCACTGCTGAAGTGACAGGTAGGTAAATTCAAGACTTCTGTGAATATATTTATATTTACTGCAACAATTGGAGCATTATAATGAATCTTCTGAAATCTAAAGTTTTCACCTTTACTTACAAGAAAAAATGTTTTCTATGAACCAATAACATTGTGAGGAGTCCCTCTTTCAGAATCTCAGTCTATTAGGTGTCTTGGCCTCACTCTTGATACCAAACTAACATGGCGGTGTCACATTTCTGAATTAGTTCAAAAATGCAGACATAGCATCTATAGATTGAAGCGCATAATGTCACACAAATCAGCACTAGCACTACAATATAAACGGATCCATATACTGGGTGTTCATTTCAAAGTGTGTCATGACGTCACTGTTGTGAGTCAGCAATTTGAAGCGAGTTTCAGCTTTTATGTCAGAGAAGTTGCCTATTAATCAAGGCGTTCAATCTGAACTTGAGAACGTGTACGGTATAACTTGATCGTCGTAGCAACAGATGGCGGTCTGTAAAGTCTGTGTGCTACCATAACCTCTTTCGAACTGTGTTTTGCGCGGGCAAGTCGTACGCAGGGTATTTGTCATCGGTTGCGTACGGCAACATTCCACAGTACAAATCAAATGCTCCGTGTCCATGTTGACCGTCAAAGTTAATTTCAACAAATAGGCTACGTAAGTAATCGTCTTAACCCTCTCCCCATATCCCGACAGTAAGAAAAAGCTCACTACTGGAGTTAGCATACGTATCGGTAAGTACTCTTCAGAATGAACGCCGTACTTGCTAGGCAACTTCTGGCACATAGGTAATACGCCTCTGCGGAAGTGTAGGAAGATTGAATTCTCTAGGCTCATCGACTAGCCACATGACGGCATACAGCGAGCCATGACACACTTTGAATTGAACACGCAGTATACTTCATTAATCAGACCCATCTGGCAATATAGCTGTTCAATTTGGAGTTCTGCTTCTCAGTCAGATTAACAGAATACAAACCATCAAAAATCTCTGTCTTAGGCTGATAACAGGTGCACCCTTGTATGTGCAAAACACCACATTGCATTTTGATTTAGGATTTCCAGAAGTGAACATAATCCTTCGCAATAGCTACAGAAGACTACACAGTTCTTTCGATGACCATGAAAATCCTCTAATCCTGCAAATTCTAGGAAATCACCCACCTGCTCCATCTTTTCGAAGACTGAAAGGGAAAACACACACAGATTTAATATTGTAAAACTCATGTAAAATTGTTTTAATGTCGTGACCATCACAGGATGGCTCCCCGAATACTTGTTCCACATATTTTGTTTTATTATATTATCAGCTAAACTGTAATGTATATTTCATACAATAAAGTTTTCTTGGATGTAAAAAAAGATGAGGTTATTGATAATTCGAAGTTTGTGATTTCTTCTGTGTAAAAGTAGAAAAGATGTCAAAATTTCCTAGTTATTGCTAGGTATCACACTTTCCTTGAGATAAATGGTAAGCATAACATCTGGGGTTATCCTGAAATCGGATACCGTACGTTAACAGTAATAACTACACACACATTATGAAGTAAATGTCCTTACTCCAGCCGATCTCGTAACGGATGAATTTTTCTTTAATTAAATTAAAGATACAAATATATTAGCTTCACTCTAATGTTGAATTGCATGTTTACCTGTACGGTAAAATGTAGAAGATTTCAAATTGAGAAGTTCCAAGACTTATTCTTAATCGAACAACTGTAAATTGTTAAGTCTCCTGCAGAAAATGTGAGTTAATTTTCCTGTGTTGATATGTTCATTGCAGAAAAAGTCGTTTTCGATAAACGTACAATAAATCTAATAAACAAGTAAAAACGCTCGACTTAATTTTTATTTGACATTTCTCGTGAGAATGAGAATTAATCCAACCAATATCTCAATAGTCTATCTTGAACCGATGACAATCTTACGATTGTATAGCCTACTAATCTGCTATTACATTTCATTTTTCATTTAAAAATCGTAAAATAAATATCACTAATAGGTAAATGTAAAATATTAATAACAGACAACAACAGAGATGTCTGTAACGTGAAGACTTCACTATGGCTATAGTTTTCAACTCTTGTGTTATTGAAGCCAGTAAGTTTCTAAGTGTATACCGTAATTAAAAAACATACAATGTATTACAGATACTGGTAAAATATTCAGCTTTCTTATTGTACAAGTTTCGTTTACAACACACTTCGCATGTGTAGTAAACAAGAACCCGTGTATATATGCTACTTGTGGACAGACGTACGAAATTATTGCCTCCATACAGATGGACTCCCATCAAGACTCGCTTCAAATTTTAATTTCGTATTTGTACAAGGTAAAAGCCGTATCGCAAGCAGGCCGCTACAGACTGTTATGACTATGAACACTTGCTAACTTTTTGCAATTGCACTAGTCATCGCAGTTAGCCCACGACTTCCTCTCTCCCGCATTGATACCAAAAGCTTAAATATTTAGAGTTTGTGGCATAACTTAAGTTTTAATGTTACGGTTTCGTCCCGTTATAGGTGACATTATTATTATTATTATTATTATTATTATTATTATTATTATTATTATTATTATTACTATTATTATTATTGATAAGAAAATAATAGAACAAGTGACAGATTTTGTATATTTAGGAAGTCATATTTCTTTGTATAATTATCAAAAAGACATAAATAAAAATATATTGAAATATAATCAATTAAATGGTATCTTGAGAAGGAACTTTGGAAAACAAATGTGAAAAGAGGTCCAAATCCGATTTCACAACATAATATCAAAACCAGCTCTGTTATATGGCAGTGAATGTTGGACACTGCGGCGAAAGGAAATAAATAGAATCAACGCATCACAAATGAGATTTCTACGATCACTGAAGGAGTTACCTTGCGGGACCGCATTAGGTGCGAAGACATAAGAAATCGGTGGGAAGTTGAGGAGATGACCGCAGACGTCCAACATTATCAACGTAAATGGAGAAACCACCTTCTTAGGACGCCTGAACATCGTTTATCAAAGAGACTTTTGTATTACCATCCACGAGGACGAAGAGATTTAGGCAGACTTCACCGACGTTGGACGGACCAATTCTATTTGTAGTTCACAGACGGGAAACAACCCAAAACTGTGTATTGGCAGAAGAAGAAGAAGATTATTATTATTATTATTATTATTATTATTATTAAAAAGGAAAAATCCTACGAGATTCCCATTACTGACATTTTTTCTCTCTTAAGTTAGTAGAATTGAAGTTACATGCGTTTTTTGATTGTGAAGAATGACTAGACACGTTCAGTTCCGGTACGGCTGGAAGTTTGGTTGTGTTATATGGTCGTATAGGCCTATTCCAATGATAGAAATTCAATCTTGATGAAAACAGTAGATATTTATCTTATTTACTAAATGTTTGACAAAATGACAAAGGAAGATTATTGTCCTTGATTCCTAATACATTTTTATTGACCAAAACTAAGCAAGTGGTCATATAAGCGAGTAAATTATAAATCGAATTTGCGAGCTACTTTTTAATGAGACACCTAAAGCTGTCAAGCTAGAAGGCAGTATTACGCAGGTGTCAAGGTGATCGACATGTACACAAGTTGCACAAGCGAAGAAAAGAAGCAGCAGTTGAAAGATGGAGGCACCTCTGCAAGAGTGTACCATTGTCGAGCAGCAGTGGGTTATGCGATTTTTCTGAGAAAAAGGATCTGGCAGTAAAGGATATTCATAAAGAAATGCTGCCAATGTATGGTAAGTATTGCGTATCAAGTCAAGATTTCTACAACAATGGATGCACAACTTCTCTGAAGAGTGGACAAGGATCGAAGAGGGGGTCGATCAGTGGAGATTCCCGCGCAGACAAATGTGTAACAGGTTGGCGACTTGATCCCAGTAGACAGTATGAAGGGGATGATATGCTAACCATATAGTTACAGGTTATAGTATTGGATGCATCGTTACCAACCCGAGACAAAGTTTGCATTAGTGTTCGAATCAAGTCGCCAGTGATATACTTGTGCACAGATTCCGCCATCTTGCAGCAGCTGCTTCATTGTTTCGCTTGTGCGCACATAGATAATACCGTCATCTAGTGATGATAGCTTCTGGCGCCCCATTGAAAAATGTAGGTTCCGCTTCAATTTGTAACTAACATACCGTACTCTAACTTGTACGATTGGTTTATGAAATTCAAACTTCTATTCTTCCGTTGTGTGAAGTCAACCTCACTCAAAGATTAAAAGATTCAACATTTGTGTCCATTACGTTTCAATCTCCGATATAGAAGTCGGTCACCCGAGAAGGAGATTTATGTAAGATTAAAAATCTGTACACTTAAAGAAAATATTTCAGAGCGATAAAAAAAATAGAAAAAAATACGAACCTTTTTTGTAGTATTGCAGAACACAAGTTTCAGTAAAACACAACAAAAGAGAATTAAATATGACTCAGGAAGAAAGAAAACATTTTCAGAAGTTTAAGCTTTGTTTCGTTTTATTCTTGTTAATTAAATTTTTGCATTGTTGTGATGACTAATGTATAACATTATCATCAGCCTGACGTGTTAGGTGGAGTGGCCTGTCTCGGTCTTGTTTCCTGTCCATTTCTTGTGAGATCTGCCAATGGATCTTTTTTCCCCTCGGTCGATAATTTAAAATTGTCTTTAGAAATCTGTTGTTGCTTAATCTATTTACGTGATTTTTCCGATTTTCTTGATATAGCCAAATGTATTTCATCACTGGTTGAGCCTTGAGTTACTCCATTCCGCTTCTGGTCTAATTTAGTGTATCCCGCAGTGCATAACACTATGTATAAAAATATTAAATTAATGTTGCGATGAATAGCCTACGTTTCGAACGAACAGAAACCACGCTGTTTGACCGCCTGCTTCATTTTCATCTGACAACAATCGAATTCCAGTACGTCGCAAATTCTCCAGCTCGCAATAACGTAAGTATGAATAGATGCATATATACATGTTATATAAAATATACATACATACACGTGCACACATAAATACGTATATACATATTGTACATATCCTGTATGAATTTGCTAGTACTGAATGCCTTCTAATGGCCATTTGCCAGTTAGCTGTACTTCCATCATGCATTAATGACGTGAAAGGACGACATGTGTTATGAAGACCAGCTGATGCGAGCGGTGTGCCCGTGTGCTCTGTATTCTCGTTAGTTTTTATTTAATGGCAGTGTAGCGTTCACGTTATTTTTATTTACAATTTATAACCAAGCGATCTTCCATTTGTACGCAAGTGGGAGTAACGTTATATATCATCTGTTGTAGTTCAGAAATAAGAGCTATATCATGTACAATAACTTCTTTATGTCATTTGATTTCATATTTCTGTTGGAAATTCAATTATTTTATCTAAGTACTCACACAAAGGAATTCTTCATAACATTGTGATGGTGGTGGTGGTGGTGGTGGTGGTGGTGGTGGTGGTGGTGGTGGTGGTGGTGGTGGTAGTAGAAGCAGTAGTATTGGTGGTGGCAATAATAGTTATAGTGACGTGATGGTAATAGTGGTATAGAAGCAATGAGATGATGGTAATGACAGTAGTAGTGACGTGATGGTTATAGTGGTAGCAGAAGTAGTGAGGTGATAGTAATAGTGGTAGTAGTAGTGACGTGATGGTAATAGTGGTATAGAAGTAGTGAGGTGATGGTAATAGTGATAGTAGTAGTGATGTGATGGTAATGGTGGTATAGAAGTAGTGAGGTGATGGTAATAGTGGTAGTAGTAGTAGTGACGTGATAGTAATAGCGGTAGTAATAGTGACGTGATGGTAATAGTGGTAGCAGAAGTAGTGAGGTGATGGTAATAGTGATAGTAGTAGTGACGTGATGGTAATGGTGGTATAGAAGTAGTGAGGTGATGGTAATAGTGATAGTAGTAGTGATGTGATGGTAATAGTGGTAGCAGAAGTAGTGAGGTGATGGTAATAGTGATAGTAGTAGTGACGTGATGGTAATGGTGGTAACAGAAGTAGTGAGGTGATGGTAATAATGATAGTAGTAATGAGGTGATGGTAATAATGATAATAGTAGTGACGTGATGGTAATAGTGTTAGCAGGAGTGAGGTGATGGCAATAATGATAGTAGTAGTGGGGTGATGGTAATAGTGGTGGTAGAAGCAGTGAGAGTATGGTAATTGTGGTAGTAGAAATAGAAGTGATGACGTCAGTTGTGATAGCAGTGATTGTGGTAGTGGTGGTGGTGGTAGTAATAGGCTTGGTAATAGTCATACTAGAAGTAGGAGTGGTTTTGGCAGTAGAAGTAGAAATGGTCTTCCTATTTGTATAGTAGTATAAGTAGAAATGTCTGTGTAAGTGATGGTGGTGGTGGTGGTGGTGGTGGTAGATAGTGCGGTGGTGGTAATAATAGCAGCAGGAGCAGTAGTGACGTAGCGACAGTGGTAGTACCAGTAGTGGCAGTAGTAGCAGCAGTAGTGATAGTAATGGTAGTGGTGAATTTAGTATTTAGTATTTATTTATTTAACCTAGTAGAGATAAGGCCGTCAGGCCTTCTCTGCCCCTCTACCAGGAGATTCCAACTATAATACGAAGAATAAAATTACAATTAGTATTAAATTTACAATTACAATTAGTATTAAATTTACAATTACAATAAAAATCAAAGTACGAAAAGATTACCTCACTAATTAAAGCTAGATAATTTATCATAGAAAAAACAAAGAATATTTTATATTTACTGAATTACAAATTAAACCTAGATTAACAAAATTGTATGGTGATGAAATTACTGGATATTGAAATATTTTGTGATAGATTAAGGAAACTATTTAAAAGAAATCAATTACTGACCAAGTGCCTAGTAAGTTTGCGTTTGAATTCAATTTTATTTCGACAGTCCCTGATGCTATCAGGTAGCGAATTCCAGAGTCTTGGCAGGGCTATTGTGAAAGAGGATGAGTATGAAGAGGTGCGATGGGTTGGTATTGTTAGTATTGTTTCATGACGAGAGCGTGTGATCAGATTATGGTGGGAAGAAAGGTAAGTGAAGCGAGAAGACAGGTACAAAGGAATAGAAGAGTTCAAGATTTCGAAGAGAAAGAGGAGTGAATGTAAATTTCTTTTCTTATCTAGTTTAAGCCAACCTATTGCTTCCAGGGATGGGGTAATATGATCATATTTACGAATATTGCTTACAAAACGTACACACAAATTATGAGCACGTTGAAGTTTCGTTTTGTTGTCGCTGGAGAGGTCAGTCAGTAAAATGTCAGCATAGTCAAAACAGGGAAATACAAGTGTCTGCACAAGGGACTTTTTTAAGCAAGAGGGGAGATGAACATTTATCCCTTTTAGCATATGGATAATAGAATATACTTTTCTGCAGGTTTCTGTGATTTGCAGGTCCCAGTTGAGATTATTATCCATGTGAATGCCAAGATTTTTTACTGAAGAACTGAAAGGGATATGCACTGTACTTACTTTAACGGGGGAAATGTCAAGGTGTTTTACAGCGTCGGTTTGCCGTTTGTGTCCTAATATAATTGCTTGTGTCTTTCCAGGATTGATTTTAAGATGGAGTTTCTTTGTCCATGTCACAATCGAGTCAATGTCTTCGTTCAATTTATCTATAGCGTCATTTACTCGGTCTAAACGGGAAGAGATGTAACATTGAAGGTCGTCAGCATACAAGTGATAGTTACAATGCCTTACAAGATATGTAATATCATTGACATATATTGTGAACAACAATGGTCCGAGTACCGACCCCTGTGGTATACCTGATGTTATGTCAAGCCAGGAGGAGCTTCGATTCCCGGATACAACGCATTGTTGTCTTTCCCCTAAGTAGGATTCGAACCAACTCGAATTTAGTGGTGGTAGTAATTTTTATCGGCACTTCCGTCTGCACAGGTTTCCCAGTATGGAAGTTCAATGTTAGTATAAATGACAGGTTGTTTTGCGTGCCGAAAATCTACGACACGGAGACCTCCTCCCGGAGGAAACCATGTTCAGGAATTATAGCCGTTTAAATTCGACCTCGTCCAGATCTGAACTGGGGATCCACTCTCATAATACATGTTATGTGTCCAGTCCATTAATACTCGTCAAAGAAGGTCAATAATTGGTACATCTGCCGTCGTCCATTATCCGTGCACAAATCATGGCGGTGAGGCGGTGTCCGTCATGCGTCAGCGTCT
The DNA here is from genome assembly GCF_040183065.1 of Periplaneta americana. Classification (NCBI taxonomy): domain Eukaryota; kingdom Metazoa; phylum Arthropoda; class Insecta; order Blattodea; family Blattidae; genus Periplaneta; species Periplaneta americana. The sequence goes on from NC_091125.1 coordinate 24,990,998, forward strand.
CGTGATGAAAATTGAAAACATTGTAATAATTTACAATAAGATATTTTTCGCACACATAGATACAACTAACTACTTGGTAATTTTAGAAGAAATGCTTATAAATACTGTATGTTATCCATTTGAATGTAAATTTGAAGTAAACTCCCAATTACAGAATCGTATTGTATTCACGATCCTGTTCTTATAAGTTTCTGACTTCATTTTTATATTGTACCCAATTATTTATTGTAAAATAATTATAAGAATTTATAATATATTCTCCGTAAACACTACGTAGTCTCAAAGTCAGACTAATAGCTTAATTTAAAGTCTGTGAGAAAAAATAGGTCACATTCTTTAGTGCGTAATAAGTTTTTTTTTTAACTTATACAAATTTAATTCTACGAAATGGAGAGACGGTACACGTTTATTATATAATGTACATTGGACGTCATGGAGAGGGACAGTCTCAAGGGATCTGATGCATAATAGAGGGACATATTATTAAAATATATGGCATAAAGTGGAATATGAAATCTATGACATAAATTTTAATAAAGCTACAAGTGAAGTCGCTATCGATCGGCATCGTGTACTTTGTACAGAATGGACCACCTGTGTCTTAGTTGGAGACAAGGTAAACGTTGCCAGCTATGTCTTCTCAGGTCGAACTGTTAGGCAAGCTAGAGGAAACAAAGGCGGAAACTCTACAGGCGCCTGTTTTACTGCCCCATAAAAGATGGCGGTATAAAGACGCCCTATGTAGTTTAAGCGGATAATACGGTGAAGGGTGAGGGAAACGTAAAAGTCATGGCAATCCGACGCATATATTTTGGAAAGGGGTTACGTAGCGGGCGGGTAGGGGATTGGAGGGGTGTCCTGTATTTGTATGTAACCTTTTTGCATGTGCTTGTGCAGTCAGTGGGATTGGCAGAGAACTATAAACGGAATCCCTCACAGCAACTGCAATTACTGACTTTTATGTGTTGGATATATTTGCTGTGGCAAACCGAAGTGTAAGGATAAATATTAAGGAGACATGAAACGATTTGTTTCTGGGTAGAGAAGAGAAGACTCGTGGTTCGCTGCTTCAACCATTTTGTGGACATTTCTTTCCCTTTCTGTCGACATGAATAATACAGAAGATAATATTTAAGAGTTTATTATAATACACCGCTCAAGGGGCACTATGAATGACATCAATATTTCCTGTTCGTTAACAGAAAACCACAACATTAAATCACCCAGTAAGTGTGCACTCAATGTTGGATTCTGAAGTTCTGTCAACCCACTTGAGATATGTGGATCTAAGGGGGAATAATTGAGCCGGGGTCTGGTACAGTTCCGGGGTAACTCAGTCGGTAGAGCGTTGACGCGCTCAGTCAAAGGTTCCGGGTTCGATACCTGGTCCTGGAACAAGTTTTCCCTTAAAATTATGCAAGTCAGCTTTATAGAGAGCTATACTTTAAAGCCAGATTTGTATCAATATTTCTATTGAATATAAAAATTAAGAAATATGTAATTTATCATATTACCTAAAGTCACGTAGATAAAAATAAATGTATAATTAATTTAATCTCAATGAAAGAGATGAGCACAGGCTGCCCCTGTTTCTAGTTCCAGTCAGCATGGTTCCGAACCAACATAAATCTTGCTGCCTTAGTCGATATCTTGAGCGAGATTTTTGAACTGCTCTTTTTGATCATTTTTTGTGTTGCCATAATCTGTTCCTTATAGTCTAGTCAGGTAGTTCCCAATCTAGAGTACAGGTCGAGCCACTCAGTGGTACACCAATTGGTAATGGCGGATATTTTGAACCGCTGGTCTAGTCTATGAACTGGTTAGCCTATGAACTGAAGTTGTAGGGGAGTTGGACGGAAGGGAGGGCGTGAAGAAAAGACCATTTACTGCGCTGCCCCTGCGACGTCACGACATCACGATGACATTTTTGCAATCCCTGCTCTATAGTAACACTATTACTACTACTACTACTACTATTACTACTAAAACTAAAATGTATCTCAGTGAAACGTACAGCAGAATCCGTATAGGCCAGTTTCTATCTGATGCTTTTCCAATTCACTGCGGGCTAAAGCAAGGAGATGTACTATCACCTTTACTTTTTAATTTCGCTCTAGAATATGCCATTAGGAAAGTTCAGGATAACAAACAGGGTTTGGAATTGAACTGGTTATACCTATCAGCTTCTTGTCTATGCGGATGACGTGAATATGTTAGGAGAAAATCCACAAATGATTAGGGAAAGTACGGAAATTTTACTTGAAGCAAGTAAAACGATAGGTTTGGAAGTAAGTCCCGAAAAGACAAAGTATATGATTATGTCTCGTGATCAGAATATTGTACGAACTGGAAACATAAAAATTGGAGATTTATCCTTCGAAGAGGTGGAAAAATTCAAATATCTTGGAGCAACAGTAACAAATATAAATTACACTCGGGAGAAAATTAAACGCAGAATAAATATGGGAAATGCCTGTTATTATTCGGTTGAGAAGCTTTTGTCGCCTAGTCTGCTGTCAAAAAATCTAGAAGTTACAATTTATAAAACAGTTATATTACCGGTTCTTCTGTATGGTTGTGAAACTTGGATTCTAACTTTGAGAGAGGAACAGAGATTAAGGGTGTTTGAGAATAAGGTTCTTAGGAAAATATTTGGGACTAAGAGGAATGAAGTTACAGGAGAATGGAGAAAGTTACAAAACGCAGAACTGCACGCATTGTATCCTTTATCTGACATAATGAGGAGCATTAAATCCATACGTTTGAGGTGAACAGGGCATGTAGCACGTATGGGCGAATCAAGAAATGCATAGAGAGTGTTAGTTAGGAGACCGGAGGGAAAAAGAGCTTTGGGGAGGCCGAGACGTAGATGGTAGGATAATATTAAAATGGATTTGAGGGAGGTGGGATATGATGATAGAGAATGGATTAATCTTGTACAGGATAGGGACCGATGGCGGGCTTATGTGAGGGCGACAATGAATCTGCGGATTCCTTAAATGCCATTTGTAAGTTGTACTATTAAAAAAACTGTCATCGTCAATACTACCATGACTATTACGAATACCACAATAATCAATCTCTTATCAACATCAGCATCAGCACCACCATCATTAGTATAATAATTATTACAATTTTTGTTATTGTCTCAAATAGATTCACACACGAGCAAGTTAGGTACGATTTTGGACCGACCCGAGATGTAGGAAGGGAAGATTTCTTGCATTAATTTTCACTTCCTCCTAGAATTCTCATTGAATTATTGTTCTGAGGTAGTCCTGTCTACTGACTCTAAACACTCTGTAGTTGAGTATTAAATTTAAGTCAAGTATAATGCATTATTTTTCAGCGGTTCATTGTTTCAAATAGAGCTTAAACTTATCAACTGAGCTGATGCAGCTCGCTGTTAAAGAGGGTAGGCCTACTTAATTTAGAATTGTAATAAGTAGAGATTGTACTCCAACATGGATGTGATGAGTACAATGGTTTCCTTCAGGCACTCTCGAAGTTGCAGCGTGTCAAGGCCAACTCCTCTTCAATTTCTCCGAATTAAAAGTTGCTAATCATCCTAAAGCTTCCAGCACTGCCGTTAACCTCGAAGTAATATGTTGTAGCCTTAATCAACACATCACATCTAATCAAATCAACGCTGAGGGGAAGTAGAATCACTTTAGAGACCTTCGCGGAGAAGGGAGCTCTCCCCAATACTTTCATCTTCCTATTAGAAGCAGGTAGGGCCAGTGTAGTTACACTTTATAGGGGTAATTAATATAACTTGTGTAATATGATAGTTTATTAGGGTTCTAATCCCTAAGGCTGGAATTTTACAATTTTCGCCATGACCGGAGTTGAGTTGAATTTTGTTACTACACGACCGTTACAAGTACCCCGCTGCAAGTTGGCGCGATGTGGTCAATATTGGCAAGCCACTGGAAAATCCTCTAATTGGATCTACAGCAGTCATCCAAAATAGGCACTTATAACTGAAATTGAAATGAAACGGGTTTAGAACTTCAAGATTAGGAACGTCGTATTAAGCTAGATCTACAATTCTCCGTTGTAACTCGTGCGTTGGAATTTCTTTAGTTAGACTTAGGTTCGAGTCTCAGCAGGGAAGTGGAAATGTCTCTACTTCTCCTACAAAAGATTGGTTAAAAATGACCATTTCTTGATTTTGTAAGTTACTGTGATGTATAAAAGATGTTTTCAGGATCTTAAACCTTATTTTCGCTACATTTTTGTTAAATAAATACTAAATAATTACCTACATACGTTAACCTTTAACTGGAGTGGTCTGGGTCAAAAGAATCCGACCCACAAATTTTAAATTGTATATACGTCATTTACACTACTAGCCCTAAATGTTTTGCAGTATCCTCATTATTTTGCATGACTATTGAGATCGGTATGTTGCCATGCTGAAAACTTCGGCTTCGCTGTCTGAATCCTGGCAGGACTAAGGTGCCACGGCGCGAAACGATGACTATTTTAACTATTGCAATTATGAAATCAACTACGAACCGTAACTAATGTCATTACTTTCAGAGGGTTATTCTTTGAGATATTTCAAGCAAGAAAGTTTAATACAGTTTTGCTTGTTTTTCCTTCCTTTTCGAGACAAGTTGTGTCGCCTAAGTTGTGGAAATAAGAAATGCAATGGCGAGATCGGTTTAAATGAAATAAAGTTGAAGCCGAAAAGGACCTTGGGTTCAATCATTGGTGATGATTGTGATGATGATGACTAAGATGATGATTTTTATAGATAATCTCCATCTCCCTGAAGAGAAATTCACAGTCTCAAACGATAATTTTTCTCCACCAGGATTTGAATCCAGGCCAGCTCATTTCATGGTTAGACATGCTAACCGTTATTTCACAGCGGTGGACACTCCTAGTGATCCGTAAGGGAATATTCGTAGCGGACTTTTTGTAGGGTGCACCAGTAAACAGGGTACCTCATAAGCAATGTACAATACTTCAGGATAATGTAGTTTTTTAAACTTCCTCTTGAATATAATCAGACATTTTATAAATTCTTCTCTCAATAGGCTACTGTACTTGGTCGAGAAATTCGTAGTTTTCAAAATTAAAAACTTCTTATGGACAAGTTACTTAAGTTATTTTAATCATTACTCTTTTGAGAAATTCTGTCCTATTAAAAGGCTTTAGAGCAGAGATGTCAAGGTCAGAAGCACGTACTCGATTCTCTGTGCTTTAAAGCACTGAGTGGTTGCGAAGAATCTATTCTGCAGACAGTAGCAATGATCAAGAAGGGGTGAGCAAAATGAACTCTCTTGGCCTATCACTGCATGGTGAATTAAACTGCTTTAATCAATAGATAATGTGTTACATTCATAAAAGACAAAAAGAAATCAAAGCATGTTTTGCAGCATCTACCTCTCTCATAAATGCAATTAATTATAAAATGCTAGAATTTAATAATAAACATAGACTCTTCTTAACTTTTACAGGTTCAGATAATAACTAGGCTCTAATTAATTGTTGTATAGTTATCGAATAATGCAATTAGCACAAAAACGCTGCGTTTCTGTTTTAAACTACTAAAAAAGGAAAACAAATCACACGACGTTCTGGATATGGTAAAATGAAATAATAGGACTACAACAAATAATAAACATATGTATATTCTCTTCAACTTAAGCAGTTTTAGATAATGAGACCTATCTAATTAATTGCTATGTAACTATTAGATAATCATATACTTATTATATGAAAATCACACTTCTAGAAACAAATTTAAATTTCTGAATTCTCGCTTAATGAAGTGCATTTTTTGCTTTTTGCCTACACCAGCCTTCTTAGATCGGGCGCATATTATCCTCTGATAATCGTGATCTTAGTCTTCGTTTTTTAGGTTTACAAGTGAGAAAAATTGCTCAAATACGTACGTACTGCCAAATATACAAATAAATTACGCCGCAAATCTTCGTACCCCCGAATATAGTATATCAGAATTTAAAGCTTTGTAAAATGTGAGAAGAACTTTACGATCATGGAGCCTTTGCTGGTGCATTATTGATGAAGTCAATACATTCTAATGGAAGAATTGAATTGGAAAACATCCCAAATTCATTGAAGTTTTTTTTTCAGGACAGCAAAGAAACTATAATATATTATAGGTTTGCAATATAAGAATACCTATTGAAATAAAATACTTGTAAAATTACAAAAACACAGGCCTAGACACAGACTTGGGATATTCTTTTTTACAGGATGGTACTCTATGCAAAACACAACATCTCAGGTAAAAAGTCGAATTCGATCAATTTTGGACTTGCAACTCGTAACTGACATGTAACGAGTTCACGCTATTACCAACATACCCTTTTGTTTGTACTTCATTCTTTAAACTAAATGCAATGCATTGAGAAATAAGGTCTACATACATCTACACATATATTTACTACTGTTTAATGTCAATAAAAACAACAAAATATGAATACATCACCTGTAGATCAACTAATAATTTCAAGCATTTGACACTGCTTCTCTTTGTAACTAAATAATTTCCACATACCAAGCAAAGAATATCATCTTATCTTTCATTCACATAACATGTCAAGAGTCCAATCAGCCTGAAACTTACTGAACGATTTCTTCGTCAATGTATAATGTACAACCCCTGTGTTCACCAGTGACTTGTACCTGCGTGCCCTACGTGCTCTGAGCAGCGCATACGGGCTCTGAGGCACGTTTGCGCTTCCATTGACTTCACTGCTTTAGAGCACGAGATATTTCAAACTCCATTAGGTGGTTGACTTCCTTCCATTTATTTATCTCATCTTTCTCTTCCTGGCTATGATTTAAGACATGTCAATTCCTGATATTTAACAGTTGGTTGGCACATAATATTTAATCAGTTTTTCTACATTATTATTATTATTATTATTATTATTATTATTATTATTATTATTATTATTATTATTATCATTATTATTATTATTATCATTATTATTATTATTATTATTATTATTATTATTATTATTAAATGAATAACTAATAAATAGTTACCTTCATCTAAAGATTAAGAAGATTAAAACTCAGATAAAACCTAATAATTTTATCCTTCTAGAGAGAAGATCTAAGAATATCAATATTCATGCACGTACAGAAGAATTATAGAAACACATACTTAGTGGTCAGTAATAATAATAATAATAATAATAATAATAATAATAATAATAATACATTATTCAGCGTGGCAATTAATGTTTCTATATACTCCTAATTGAACTGGTGAGCAAAGTAAACATATTACATTTTGTCCGACAGAACAACAGAAAAGTTCTTCTTCTCAATCTTTACGAAACCACCTCTTACTGCTTGAAAAGACAGAGTTTGTAGAGCGACATGATACCGCCACTGCTTGCCTTCAGTACGCGAATGAAACACACAGCAATGTAGCCAATAGGAAACTCCTCGTACCCGTTTGAATCGTACCCGATGTAATCACGACACCCGCTTTGGTCACCGCTGCACTAGATCAAGAGGCTGACCACGCTTTGCATACCTTCCGATGAAAACCATTGAAATAATTGATATCGTCCCCTTAAAAATATATCATCCTTGTTCGGGTTTCCACCTGCGAACCTCTGATTTAACGGCGAGTATTACAACCGCTAGAACATCGAGAACGGCGAGTGTGCTCGTGGTTCAGAGTGGTCGCGAACAGACAGGTCTTACACTCGTGCCTGGAATCCAACCCGCTACCTGTCAGTCATTAAGACTGGAGGTCAGTTGCTCCACAGACGGCTCTTTGTAATGAGAGCTGCAGTAGGACTAGTTTATACCTCGTTCCCGAGTCAATAGTCACGATTGAGTTAGTTTAAAACGGGGCGGTGATATTTCCAATTATCGCAGAACGCTCTGGATGTAAGCAACTGTATATATCACTCTAGAATTACGCTTGCAGGTTTTTATTCTAAGTGGTTTGAATGATGAGCAAAAGAATATTCACAACCAGAGCGGTATTTTGCCCGATAGAACTCTCTGAAACTAGTCGGAACCCACATATATCCCCTGTCTCAAGTAGCCCTAAGGTGTAACAAAGAAACCTTAAATACATACACACATAACTAGCCCTGGCGCGCCTAGTAATTCCGCCGAGACATGTTACTAATGAGTTCCACGGTTTGGGAGAACGTGGAATAAGTTCTCGGAATCAGAAATAAACATTCGCTCTTAACAAACTGCCAACTTTGTAAAAATATTACAGTTACAAATTGTCATATGTTCTGTGCTGTACGAGCTGTTGCCTGACGTGTGGATGTCTGGTTATAATACAAAGGAAGAATTAGAGGCTATTGCGGACAGGACGACCTCCGCAGCGCGACCCACACGTAGAAACGGAATGCCGCCGCATTATGTAACGCTGTTGTCTTTTGAGGGAGAAGAATTTTAATGTTAATAAGTTGTCTAAATTCCAAGAACGAGTCCCTCGTAAAATTTTTTGGTAGAAGAGTAATATATTTTTTTATGTTTCTTGAAGTTTTTATATATTCAGAGATTTGTTTTATGGTAATTAGAAAATATCGTTCTGATTTGGTAGCGAAGTGGTAAACCCGGCAACGAATGCGGCCTCGTTTCAAACTTAATTTCCCAGATTTGACAACGTTATATAGTAGAGGTGTAAAAACGGTTGTAGGGTGAGGAACTTTATATCCGTTCATTCCCATATCCCGGTACGTATAGTATACAGGTTATAGCCTATCTTTTTAACGCATGCAAATGGCGTTACTTAAAAGTTTTAACATGTGGAGGGGTAAATACGAGATGAAGAGCGAGTGTTGTTGGCGTAATGCAAATTGGGTGCGGGAAAAGGGGTTAGGAAAACGCTGATGGAGGGAGCTTGGAAAAAAAAAAAGCGAGAGAGAGAGAAAGATGGATGGGCTAAAACGATGCCAAGAAATTTATGAAGTGTTTATATTAATCAGCAATTAACATGTAATTGGGGAGTATCTCGCGATGGTGCTTGGGATTATTGCGGGACCGAACTGATGCATACCTAATCCCACCTCTACGCGGGCGCACTTCGTCTACATGTCATCGCGACTAAGAAGGGTTATAAAGCCCCGGAAGTTCATACACTCTTCCGTGACACAAATTTCAATACACAGGGTGTTTCTGTGAAACGTACCAAGTTTACAAGTCGAGACATAAGTGACTATTTATTTCACCGTTTTTAAATAAAACCAATTTTACGACTTTTAAAATACTTACTATATTATAAACTGAACCTGATAGTTTTATATTTGCAAACAATTGATCCCAGACAGCGTTTACGGTAAACTGGAGGAGTGTCTTTTCGAAAAATCGGGATAGGTTTCATCAGAGAGACAGCCGCAAGGTTTATGCGTGAATTCGTCTCTCGAGATGTGTAGTTGAAAGTGTGGTATCCGTGGCTAATACGCCTGCTCCCATTTGCAGTGCATGTATTGATGGAGGAGGGGCCCAAAGGCTTGCACCTCAGTCTGAGGCTTATTGTGCTTACCCTCTTCTGTTCTGTGAATTTTTGTCATCGAACGACCGCGTTTTTGTGCGAATACACCACGTTGCACCGTGAACTTAATCCGGGCTATGGTAATGATTAGACAATGGATGCGGGGTGACTTATCGTTGAATGTAAGTGCACATTTACTATATGTTACATTTTTTTTTTCATTCAGACCATTGGCTGAACAGGTTTTAAACGTAAACAGACGACGTCAACACGCTACTGTATCTCCGTACAATCAGAAGGAAAAGAAAAATAACGTACTGTAGTACATACCTTGTAAGGTTAAGTCCTCGTCATCATTGATGCAACTACCAGCGTTGCAGTAAACGACGATATATTCTCGTAAGTTGTCGAAGCTGAATCGTCTTCGCCTATCGCTTAAACAGTTCTTGTATCGAGAGAATTTCTGAAGAAAACCTCTAAAATGGGGATCATTCAATTTCTTTAGAGGAATATTTGTACTGAGCATCATGTTGCACGTGTCGTTAGACCCGCACAACTAAATGATGATGATGATGATGATGATGTAGATGTTTCCTCAGATTTCATTTCAAAGCATTTCCTGTGCGATGTACTGTTGCAATGTTTCTCTATAGCCTGAGTTGTTCTGGTTTTTATTTCAATTTTACATACATTACACACGATGTTGTCTTCGTTAATACATAAAATGTCACTCTCATACTTCTTAATTGCATTTCGTATCTCTGAGCGAATTTAACGTTTTGCCATTATGAATGGATCAGCACAACATATTCAACGCGTACTAAATACTTGACCAGTATAACACAACTGCACACATTGCGTTGCAATGTTACTATGAACTGATCGGGGTTCCTTCGTTTTGTACGCTGCTGTACTCGCCAGGTACACAAAAGACGGACGGCGCGGCACGTACCATTACTCCGATACGAAACAACTTCACTTTTCCTTAAGTCATCCCGCATCCACTGTCTAGTAATAATCATGATGATGATGATAATGATATGTGAATAAATGATGGCGAAATGAGTCCGAGGTCTAATGCCGAAAGTTACCCATCGATTCTTAAATTGATTGAGGGAAAACATCAGAAAAAAAAAAACCCAAACGGTAACTTGCCCAACCAGGATTCCTCTCGTTTCACATTCTGACATATTAACCAAATCTACAGCGGTGAACTGCCCCGACATTGTGAATTGTTTCTTTTCTCTCTTCACTAGCGAATCTTTCCAACTTCACTTATCGACTTCTGATTTTTCCTGAATTGAAATTGTAGCCTGGTTCGTTACGAATAGTTTTACACCACTGCCAACGTTCTATAGTTTCGCATTGTCGAGTTACACTGTCTCTGCTGCCGCACGATCCGCAGTTTATGCAACTTTCTCCCTCCCGCGTATCGCTATATGACTTCACCCGTTACAACTCAAGATCACGTTGGATACAATGGTCCTTCTTCTGTCATTCGCTGTTTATTTCATTGAAATATGTCGTGTAGCTTAGAAATTATAGGCGCGAAAGTATTGGCCTGAAAATGTTTCAGTTGACTTTTTGGAATGGCATTCTAGTACTGGACTGAAGTTCTATGTGAAGAAGTGAATCTGAATTAATACAGGTGGTTATCACAGGTGGTGGAATTAATGTGGTTAGACTACAACGAAGTCCCACGCCGTAGCATCGCGGTCTAAAGACTGGTCCACAATAAGCCGGGAACGGAAACGAGAACGGAAAAATTATTAAAATAAATATGCTGTATTTAAATGTGAGTAATCACAACTAACTAGAAGCTTGTCGGAGCCCGAGAACGGGAACGTCAGAGGTGACCAAATTTTTACTTTGCCATTCTCGTTTCCGATCACAGCCTAGTAGATTGTTGTCATCAAAAAGCTATTTGGTCGTCGTATAATTATTTTATAGTAAGGAGGTCATGACATTTTTTCTTCATCCATTCATTTTAACTAATCCAGCAATTCAGTAGAACCACTTTTCATATATGCTACGTGTGACCAGATTACCACGTGAATTGAATTTTTAAATATTCCGTACCTTAAATTTCGAAGTTGGTTAACCTGTGTTTATGTTGGCTGGCTTGTACTCATAGATAAAACCGTTGGTAAAGGATACACAAATATCAGAATGTGTAATATCGACTTTACATATCGTTGTTGACATACATATCGATATGCATAGTCGTTTTCTTTTTCTGTTTATTGTGAATGAAAAATTGTCACATTCACGTTCTTTGCTTTCCGTTCTCGTTCTGGTTGTCATTCCCGGTGGACCACCCTTTAGGCATCATGTCTTGGACTCACGTTAAGGAATTAGAGCTAATTAAATTCCTCAAGGAGGAAGGAATTTTCTCATGAAATTTCGGCCGGTGTATGGGACTGGTGCCCATCCAGCATCGTGATGAATTTGAGGAACTACGATAGGTAGCGAAATCCGATTAAGAAATTCAGCTTTAACGGCTGGGGGAATCATCGTGCGAACCACACGATATCTTCATTCTAGTTGGATGATCGTTGAGACCTACTGAGGCATATGGACATTAGTCCAGCAACCGACTGGTAGACCTTGGACCTTCATGGGTTTTCGCGCCACTGATTTAATTTAATTGTAATGGTTGTACCGAAACTTCTCTCGTGTAATGTATCACGAGGGTTACAGGAATTGGGAAAGTCGCATACAAGCGAGTGAAATAATAATTATAATCAGGGAGAAGTGTTTACTCCATGATAGAAAATAAAGGAATGAATTTATTCGCTAGTAATTTTACGTACAGTCTATTTCAAAAACAGATTTCAGAAACATTTGAGTCTATAATAATTTCGAGGGAAAAATTGTTCCGGGGCCGGGCATCGAACCCGGGACTTTTGGTTTAACTTACCAACGCTCTACCACCTGAGCTACCCGGGAACTCTACCCGACACCGATCCAATTCTTCCCTCTATATCCACAGACCTCAAAGTGGGCTGACAACCGTCAAGCAACCAACTTCGAGTGCACACTAACTTCGTGTGACTTAAATTGTGGTTTTCTGTTAACGAACAGTGACGTGTATTATGCAAATCAAAATTTCAGGTATAACTCCCTGTAAAGTTGATTTGAATAATTTCGAGGGAAAAATTGTTCTGGGGCCGGGCATCGAACCCGGCACCTTTGGTTTAACGTACCAACGCTCTACTAACTGAGCTACCCGGGAACTCTACCCGACACCGATACGTACGTTAAACTAAAGGTCCAGGGTTCGATGCCCGGCCCCGGAACAATTTTTCCCTCGAAATTATTCAAATCAACTTTACAGGGAGTTATACCTGAAATCTTGATTTGCATTTGAGCCTATAGTTCTATGTACAGCTGTCAAAAGAAAAAGTGGCCATTCTCTATGTACTGTACTAAGTTCCCTTCGAATATGCATCACGATACAACTACGGGGTTAATGCATTAAGTATTCCGTGTCTCATTTATGAAAATCTCTTGCCATAAATGAGATGTTCTTATTAATTATATTACGTTTTCATATTGTCCCATCTACATAAACGTGTGACTATATTTAATCTGTAATTTAATCCACCGCTATGGAGTAACAGTTAGCATGTCTGAAGACTAGGATTTGAGCCTGAGACGTTGACATCTGAATTCAAACGTTCTTCCAACTGAGCCACGGGAGCACAAGTAAAGAAGTATAATAATATGCGGAAAAATTGACCCGATCCCCCTCCAAGACGCCCACGACATGTCCACTCGACTGCAAAACATGATCGAGATTGGAGGAAGATGGACTAAATATTGAATCGTGGCTTTGGTTTGTTTTTTAACTTTTAATTGTTTGAATTTTCTAAGGCAGACGCCAGTATGCTTGTTTTGTTTATGCCACGAAAGATATTTTTGCTGATTATAATTTTTTCTTTCTTTCTTTCTTTCTTTCTTTCTTTCTTTCTTTCTTTCTTTCTTTCTTTCTTTCTTTCTTTCCATTTGCAGCCATAATATCATAATAAATAATGATAAAGTCATGGAAAAATGCATTCATGAACCTAATGTTAATTAGTTCTACTAAAACAATCATAAAAGAGACGTAGCAATTATATTTTCTCTATATATAAAAAAACATAAAAATGCAATCTGTGGTTCTCGTACGAATACAATCCGGAAAGCTAGCATTACGCTACAATTGTAACACGTAGAACGCTTTAATTATAACTGTATATCGCAAGCATCGTGGTCCAACAACATCGTCTGTCTCCGAATTGTGGGCCGGGTTCAAATCCTGGTTGGGACAAGTTAGACATTTGAAAAACTGAACATGAAATGTAGAAAATTATAGTTAATTGGTATCCCTTGCCAAATACTTAATAACAAATATAGAACTGCTTTCTTTTCTTGATTATTTAACGAACTGAAATTAAATTAACTGTTAAAACTTTATTTCACAAGATCGGCTGGGAACTTACCAAAAGCAATGAAGATCACCCTGAACTAGTTGGTTTTGAATCCTTAACTGTTCAGCATTCCACGAACTGCTTTCTAGGTCGTCTGCAGCACACAGTGATAGCTGGGACTAGTTCTGGCTGTCGGTGACGCTCAGACACTGCGTTAGGCGATGGGATTACCAGTTTGAGTGGTCTCACAGTCTCAAACATCTCATTACATCAGTTTAATTACATCAAAATTATCTTTGTAATTCCTCAAGGCTTCACTAAAGTGGCAATCCCGCGTAATGTAACGGGTTCTAAATCCATTCTATTCCAAGTTTGGTGTGATCATTTTCGCTACTAATAGATCTGCAAAAGACACATTAGCGGAGTGAAGTAATCACAGTTTAGAGCGAAATGATTACGATTTAATACTTGTATTTAATTACGGAATAAATAACAGTGCTATCTTAGTTTATACAACGCTGGAAGTGTAGAAGCTACGAAATGTATATCATGACTGCAAGGAGCTTTCCTATTTTGGTCGTTTTTATGTAGCTATAAATTTTGTTCTTGAACATCTTCAACTTTAGATACTATAGTCTACATATTCGTCTCCACTTCAGAAAAGATGGGTAAACACACTGATAGTGGACAAACATTCATAGCCTACGCCAGGCCTGCAGAACTCGTAAGTAGGGAAAATAAGAGTCAGCCTCAGTCCACTTCTATTGGAGATGATCGACTTCTACGTAGAGTTGTTCATATTCTTTGAGTGTGGAAGGTTCATCAGTGACGGCACTGTAATTTTCAAAAAGGATTGTAATAAAGTCATTGTATTTATAATGCTTTGTCGTTTCAAGATTTACGATTATGCTAGATTTTCTGTCGATAGTTTTTTTTAGATTTCTTTGCACCTAGTCTGCTTTAGATTTTTCAACTTTCCTCCTATCGTCACCTGCGGAAACATAAATTTCTAGCATTTAAGTAATGAATCTTGAAAGTTAATATAAATGTTACTATTCATTTCAATACAAAATAAATACAACGAGTAATGGCTTTAATTTAACAGTATATAAATAAATAATCAATATACTGTTCGTAATAATGAACTTACCCGAAAGTTGTCTATTCTACAATCCTTATATGGGCTTTGTTGAAATGTCGTTTAATATTGAAATCACGAGTAGAAATAATTTGAATGGAACACAGTAAACAGGCAATTCTTTCGTCTTCTTCATCAATAAAATAATAATATTCCCGTTTCCTTTGGAAATAGTATTTCTTCACGGGTTTAGATTTTGCCATGTTCCAGTTCTCTTCAAACTGCAGTGTGCGTATTGTATACCTGCCGCTGCGAGAATGAATATTGATATAGCCGAGCGCAACTAGAACGCCATGACCACATTGGTAGAAAAAGTGGATGGGGTAGAAGGGGTAAGAAGGCAGTCGCTCTGAGGAGCTACAGTTCTGCAGGTATGGCCTACGCGTATGTCGAACTGTTGCCTCCATACCATGCCCAGGACAGGATTGAAATTGACAACATTTGATAGGAATGTGAAATTCATTAGATGAAAGAATGTGTGTGGAAACTGAAGATCAGAGTGCAATGACCACATCTTACGTAAGCATTTTAACAGGCTCGTTAATATTGTAATAAACTACATACTGTGGATTTATACACTAAAGACTTGGAATATATCCATTCATTATGCCCTTAAATTTGTTGAAATACGCACTAAAGATTAAAAAATAAGGTTATTAGACTAATGTTCTTTAGTAAATACAGTATGTCTCAACTTTTGAAGTAGTTGTGGGAATATAATTGATGTCTTTCGAAGGTTTCCATTGTGAAGTGCTTCCGTTTTGTCAGTGAAACTGATCTACTGAAAAGTCTCTTTCAACATCGGAGGAATTGATCGGGACATTTCTGTACCAATTGACTTTCTGTACATCACTAACAATATTACAGTCAGCATTTAAAATGTCCCCCAATCATTCGAAACTTTTCAAATCCATGACTACCTTCCAACTCCCGACGAAATTTCGAAGGAACTGTCTCTCCTTGCCTTGCTGGGATTTTCTTCAATGAATTTTTCATTTTTTAACAATCTCCAAGGCTTGAATCAATGGTATAAACTACTTGAAGTTTTACTTGGGTAGTGCTTTTCAACATTATTGAAAAATGTGTAGGAACATATGACAACTGATTTTGGAACTTCTTGTCCTCTAGAACTTCCTGTGTTGTTTGGATATAAAAATCAACACCTCCATCAAACTTCTCATCTTCTCCACTTACCCGTTTTGATTGCAAATACTTTCGATTTGATTTAACTTCAGGCATTTTAAATTTAGTCCACTGATTACTTGTTATTCACTTCATCACTAATGAACAGTGAGTGAAAATGAATTAGCTGATTGTGATCTCTATAGGGACACGTTCTTTTTTCCGCTAGATTTCAAGGACATCAGATAGCTGGTGTTATCAACTGCTATGAAACGAATTTAAGTAGTTTCCATATCTGTTAATCAAGTGGTGGTGGTGGTGGTGGTGACGACGAAAATAAATATTTCTCATCGGGGTTTTCAGAAGGAAAAAAACAGATCGAATTACTAAATGCCCAATATTGTATAAGCTCTTAAATATGCTAAATAAATTAAAACATCAGTTTATGACAAACAAAAATATATGAAATATGCAAAATCCGTACAAATTTATTTTAACCTACAAGACACGATCGGCAAAGATATACGAAGTTTTTAGATATGTCCATTGAAGCAATTGCGAGAACTTCCGCAGACTAGTACCAACATACGAAATAACAGGAGTAGTCCTGTGACATCATGGAAACGACTAATAATAATAATAATTTTTAGAAACAGGCGACTTTTTGGAAAGTAAGCTAAAAAAGTTATAAAAGAACCGCTGAAGTGACGCAATGAGTCACCTATTTTCATGTCTCATCTATTCATTTGCACTTTCATGACCAGCGACCTTTGTTCACCATCATAATTATACTTCTTCACATTTATTTCATTTAACTTGTTTTAATGAAATTTTTGAAAGTAAGATCATAATCAGTATGTATGTTATAATTATTCATTCATTCATTCATTGTTTTTTTTTACCAAAGGGCAGGTCTTTCACTCCAAACCAAGCATTCTTCTATCTTTCCGCCTTCCTCTTAGTCTCCGCATATGATTTATGTATCTTAATGTTGTTTATATCATTTGATATCTTATTTCGCCCCGAACTTTTCTTCCATTCACTATTCCTTCCATTGCATCCTTCATAGCCAGTTTCTTCTTAGCCAGCGGCCCAGCCAATTTCTTTTGTCTTTGTGATCAGTTTCAGCATCCTTCTTTCTTCACTCACTCTCTCCATATAAGCTTCATTTCTTATTCTTTCTGTCCATTTTACACGCTACGTTCTTCTCCATATCCACATTTAAAATGCTTCTAGTCGTTTCTCTTCACTTCGTCGTAATGTCCATGTTTCTACCACAAAAAATGTCACTCCATACAAAGCACTTCACTGGCATTTTTCTTAGCTTATTTTCCAGAAATCCGCACAAGATGCTTCTCTTTGTATTAAAAGCTTCCCTTGCCACTGGTATCCTCCTTTTTATTTCCTGGCAGTAGCTCATGTTACTGCTTATAATACACACAACCATAAAATAATGATAAAGACAAAAGAAACAGGGAAAACAAATTACTGTGAGAAAACGTCCTTAAAACGGAATTTGAGGCTAAACAAAATTCTGTTAAATTTCCGTCAGGAATTTTAGATAGATAGTGGATGATATGCAACTGAGCATAATAAATTTCTTAATCGAGGTAATTGATTTTTTAACTTGGTCGTTTAAAGACGTTCTATCAACTACTGAGCTATTAAGCTTCGCTGGAATTGGTGCGAAATGGCATTTGGTGAGATCAGGTCGATTCGCCATAGATTACCTGACATTCGCCTTAGGTTGGGGAAAACCTCGAAAAACACAACCATGTATTCAGTCCAAACGGGAATCGAACCCATACCCGCGCGCAACTCCAGATGAGCAAGCAAACGCGGTACCGCCGGAGGTACGCCGGTAATCGATGTATTACTCTATTGATGATGAGACTATATTAAAATCACTTATGAACTGTTACGTACATTTTTTGTTTTAACTCCTGCTTTAAAGGACACATACCTATTGCAAGATAATTATAGAGAATTGTAGGTTTTGCCTTCATCGTCATAATATTTATCACGATTTCTCTTAGTACAGAAAATTCCAATTGCAATTCAAAGGCATTGTTACCTACGTAACTTGCAATGATGCCAAAAGTATTGTAATTTGATTAATATATCACTTTACAATCTTTGTGAGATAAATCAATGACTACACTTCAAAGTTTTATAGACTTGAGTGTAGCGTTATCCAAATGGCAAGAACGCCAACTTTACACGTGTCAGTCTTGAATTCAAGTTCCGTCGAGTCCAAATGGAATTTATAGCGATGGACGAAGGCGGTGTCTAGGGCAAACGTTCGCAAGTTACTACTATTTTCTTCCGTCAGCATTCCATCATTTGTTCCATGGTGGAAACAGTTTCCACCATGATTTGTTCCCTGTCATGATCTGATGTTACGTAGAAAAACCTCTTAGTATAATTAATTTTTTATTTGTCCTATATAAAATATATTAAAATTTATATAATGTATTGGGACCTAATTTTTCTATTTTCAAAGAAATGTGCCTTGTTTTAGTCTACCTTTTGCATGAATGCATATTAAGTCCGTGTACAAAATTTCAGAATTATATCTCTAATGATTGTGGAGTTATGAAATAATATGTGCGAACATTTTTAAATTTTGGAAAATTTAATTTAGAGTAGGCCTAAAAAGTGTGTTCTTAAAAATATTATTAGTAACTTTTTAAAACTTTTATCAGCTTTTTAACTTCTAGTAAGTCTTGTTGTGGTACCTTGTAATTTTTGTCCAATTGTGAATTCATTTCCTTATAAAATTTTAGAAATTTAGAGCCTGCATTTTCTGATAATATTTGTGGTCGTTCACGTACAGTACATATACCCTTATGGAAGGAAAGAATAGAAGACATCTAAGAGCAAAAATACATCGGACATACCAAGGAGACTGTTGTATAAATTCACGGAGTGTGTTGGAAGATCAGAGTGACTTCTTCGTACTGATTTGAATATGCACGTGCACTATAATTACATTAGTTGCTTGTGATTTTTATCCTGTGTCCTGTGTGATAAGAAACGGCGGAGAATTAAGCAACTGATTGTTCTTGAAAGCCAGAGGTAATTGAACCAGTAAAATAATAAGAGCCTAAGGAAATCGGGGGGCATACCATGCAATCTTCCTTTATTTCTACGGCGGGGAGCACTATATGTTTCTTCTTCAAGTCGAGATTAAACCTTCCTGTTGTATAATAGTGTTTTGGTGCCCGGGGTAATAAGTATTCCAATGCCAGGTAACGCAATCAAAACACCCTGCCGACCAGTCGGCCGAAGGTAGGAGGTTGGAATGCCTACCAGATATGCAGGAAACTAGATAGTCTCAAGATAGACTTACGGAGTTCGTAATCGCCTCATCCCATTATAACAAGGATGGTTGAACATAGCGTTTATGTTCTGTAATACAATACCGTGGCACAGAACTCACTTCGCTTTCATGTAGGCGAAAAGGGCTGTTTGTGCCATAGTTTGACTTGAGGTTCCTTTATTAGCCTAATCTGCGCTTAGTGAGAGTGGTATGAGGTAGTGATTCCAGATACTTCGGCTTTCGCAACTCTAGTGTTACTATTACATGATTGAATCGGTCTCATGAGGATATTACTGTTAATCTCGTTAACTCATCAACTTCTCGTATAATCTACTATTCAAAACATAATCATATAATGTAAAAAAAATAAATAAAATATATAATAGTACTTTTATATTAAAATTTCAAACCTCTAAGCAAGGTGCTTTATTTATTCTTTTTCTCTTTCTTTCTTATAAGTAGAGACCGGATATAAGAAGGGAATATTTTTCATCAAAAAAGAACAAAAAGGGGGGGGGAAGTTATAGCCAAAAGAAAGGACTTGAAAAAGGACAATATTCCGTGGCGGCTCCTGCGTATTTCGTAAGAGGAGGAAAGGAGGTAACAGGACGAAATGACACCTTCTTGAATGAAACATGCTACAAATTAGCCAACATGCATACATGTAAAACCAGGTAATATTGGGGTTGGCCTTCCCTTCTGTATAGCAATAATCTGTTCTTGTAAACTGAGTTTCATAAATTGTCCAAAATATATAATGTTTTCACTTCCATTCATTGTTGAATAATTGCACAAATTAACAATTACAAGGAAATTCACGTCGCAGCATTTTTCGAGCACAATACAGCATCACACGTGTTGGAAGAGACTATAGCTACTAACACGTAATCGGAACCGCCGAAATGGGAATGGGAAATAAGCTGAGGAAAGCGAGAACACTGCACCCACCCACGCTCTCTGTGTTGCCACATGTATATTTTACAAGTTCAGTATCACATGCTTTTGAAGAATATCAGTTCTTGTAACGTCATACTACCATTATTGTTCAAAGTTGCCAGTGGCCAATTTTTATGTTAAAAATAATGTAGTTTGGAGTACCTACTTTCAATTTCAAATATATTTGTACAAAACTGACAACTTGGCTGTTGCCCTGTCTAGTACACAATGAATGGAAGTGAATTTCAGGGGCCAAAAAGATCTGCGATACTAATGTAGAACTACTTCCTCTTTGTTTTATATAAACACGACTTTAACTTTCAAATATCCTTGAAAGTTTCAAACCATGAATAGTAGCCTATATAAAGTGCAATGAATAATATTTTTGATTTATAATTTTAAAAATGTTTATATTATGGTGTCTTTCATAGCTTAGCGTTAAATCTGTTTTTATTGTCTCTCCTCCTAGATGTGTTATAGTCTGGTTGAATGCAAAATCGTTAGATGGCAGCGATAGCGAGCTTGCTGCAAGACCAGTCGGTTTCTATTTCCCGCCCATGTGCTGATTCAGAGGAGGATCTCCTCCCTCTCCGTTCATTTACTCGCTTTAAAACTCTGCTTCTTTCTCTGGCCGCTAGTGCGCTGTTGTCTATGTGTGCTAACTGCAGTAAAGGAGGAATGGATTGACTTTCCTCCACACAAACAATCTCGCATCTTTCTCACAGTTTTCTAGCAGCACATGAGTGCGCATCGTTTGAAACTAGATCAGCCGAGGTTTTCTTACAGCTGTGAACTTAAAAATTATCGAATCTTCCTTGAATTTCAAGGTACATATTTTATTTGGTATTTACTGTCAAAAGAAGAAAAATGTGAGGAGGACGTTCCTCCCTTCCCTCACCCGAGGTACCGCCACTGACAATATTACTCCCCAAAACACACTTCAGCACATTCATGGATATACATGGCACACACAATCTTACATTTATCTCTTCACAACATAAGGGAAGTGTTGTATTTGATATAGTCAAGAAAAGGACTTCAAAAAGGACTATGTTACGCCCTCAAAAGGGTGCTATTTTAATTGAAAACACACTTCAGCACATTCATGGATACACATAGCACACACAAGCTTATATTTATCACTTCACAACATAAGGAAAGTGTTGTATTTGATGACATTCAACATTTCAGCATGTTTCAATTTGATTCTGCCTCTTTGAATGCAGAATGTCTTTATAAACAGAAAATGACCGCTCAACATCAACTGGAACCAGAGATGAAAATTTTCTTTTTATCCTGAACTCTAAATCAGCACACTTTATTAGTGTTTCATTGTCTGGAATAAGAAGAAGAACGATATCTATTTTCGCTTGCTCAGGAAGTTATAGGCCTATCGGAAAAATATAGGAAAATGATCTAAATGTCTGCTATATTCTGTCAAAAAAAGGACCAAAATAAGAGATTTTTAAGGGGGGAAAAAAGGGAAGTCAAAACCACATAATTTGGTCAGTGGAAGATAGTTTTGAACGTCGTAATTATTTCATGTTTCGTGTTGAAATAAAAAGGGATGCCCTTTAAAAACCGGTATCTACTTATAAGCTTTGCTCCTGTTTGAGCGTGTAAAGAAATCAATCCTGTGTCTTTTGATTAGCCTGGACTTGTATTTTCTTCATGCATTCCATCTTCTCACTTTCAACCTTTACTCTTTGTCATCGTTTACACATGTAAATTTTCGTATCAGACTGCTACGGTCTCGCATCATCTCGTCTTGGGTGTTCCATAATTCCTTCTTCTCATTGTCTGATTTTACTCTGTAAATGTTTAAATGAAATGTGCATGCCTGCTAAGAGACGCTTACATTGTAATGACAGCACCATCCGATCTTACGTGTACAAGTCCTATAAGCTATCCTGAGACTTTTATTTACACTTAATATTCACAATAAGTGGCAAAGAATGACAAGGAATAGGCATATAAATACTGCTGAATATTCTATTAACACAGTCCACAGATTTTGTGGAAACTTAAAACATTTATTTGTTATGTCTTCGTAATATACAGTACATATTTTACACGCATTAAAATAGTCTAGCATATAATTTCTTGTTGACCCTGCCCTTTCTTATTGATGTTGATGTACCAATACATTGGAGCAGTTTTGACGTAGAACGACGTCTTTCTCCTCATTATGTATGGGAGGTAACTTAGGAATTGATAGTTACAGCTGGCGCCAGCGCTTTTGGCGTGTATCCTAGGGTATATGTGCTACACACTGTTTACATAACTCAGTATATAATGTTTAAGAGTATAACATCACAACGTAATATTATGTACGCCAAATCAGTATTTAGTACCACGATTTGTAAATAGAATAACTTGTTTTGGTCTTTTCTTTCACTCTCGTATTTGGCTTAGTAGTAATCGATTAATATGATAGAATAGAATGTTTATTTGTTTTTATGGATTATTATTATTATTATTATTATTATTATTATTATTATTATTATTATTATTATTATTATTATTATTATTAAAATATATTTGTTTTAGTCTCCTTTTTCAACCCTAGAAGTTTGCGCATGAAAATTTTGAACACACTACATATCTATCGACCAACACTTGATAGGAAATACATTGCGAGCCTCATTGGTTGTGTCGTATAAGGCGACCTTACACTGTTTTAATAGTTCTAAATTTGCATAACAACTATCTATTTCATACCAAACTTTAATTTTCACGCTAAAGACAAACTGTAAATCTACCTGAACTACGAGAGGACATCCATACAAACATAATTCTCTTTACTAATGCACAGTAAAATGATGGGTTGACAGTGGGGCAGAAGGGAAAAATTTGGTTGCTGCAGGTACACTAAACCCTCTTTCCGTCTTTCTCAACACAGATGGGTTCAAGAAAGTAAGGTCTTGTGAAGACAACACACAATATACAGGTACAGTAGAGCGTCTCGTTTAGGCACAGTGGAAACGTAAACAAAGTGCAGGTAACGTATGGGGGGAGGACGAGCCATACGTTAAACACAAGGGATGCACAAGGTTTTAGTTACAACACACAAAACAGAAGAACACAAATTGCATAACGTTATCAAATTATCATATACACAGTTTAACAAACAAGCAATTGTAACGTTTAAATAATTCAATATAACTAATCAAATTTTACTATTTATATGATGTTGCGTTCAAGCAGCATTTTTTTTACGGCCATGAATTTCATTCTCTGTATGACTAACATAATATCATCGTCTTCTGTGTTCGAATTAACAAAACTACAGTGTATTGATCTGAAGTACAGTACCTGAATAAATTGAACTTTGAGAAGGGATAATTATGTTGAGGAAATAATGTTTCACATCAGACCAATATACTGTAGTTTTTTTAATTCGGCCACAGAAGACGGCGATATTAAGTTAGTCATACAGAGAATGAAATTCATGATCGCAAGAAATGGTGTTTGAAAGCAACATCATATTTATTTATTTATTTGTTTATTTATTTATTTATTTATTTATTTATTTATTTATTCATTCATTCATTCATTCATAGTGTTCTGCCAAAGGGCAGGCCTTTCACTGCAAACCCAGCATTCTCCAGTCTTTCCAATTTTCTGCCTTCCTCTTTGTCTCTTCATATGACCTATATATCTTAATGTTGACTGTCATCTGCAACATCATATAGGCAGCAAAATTTGATTTGTTATATTGAATTATTTCAATGTTATAATTGCTTGTTTGTTAAAATGTGTATATATAACGTTATCCAGTTTGTGTTCTTTTCTTTTCTGTGTTTTTGGAAAATATAATTTCAATATGTAATAAGTTTGTATTACAGACACACAATTATGACACAAGACGAAATATTAATTCAACATTAGTAGAACCTAAATGTCTCACATCTGCTGGTCTAAAGCACAGCATAAATTTTGGCCCTCGGTTGTACAATGCTTTAACTAAATTACACCCAGAACTTCTAACATGTAACCCACTAACATATAACAAGAAAATTAGAAACGTGTTAATATCTTCAATTTGATTAAATAAATTTATAGCATATGTGTATGAATTAATCAACCTATATTATATTTGTATTCTATAATTTTGAAATATATATTAGTCCTAC
The DNA here is from genome assembly GCF_040183065.1 of Periplaneta americana. Lineage (NCBI taxonomy): Eukaryota > Metazoa > Arthropoda > Insecta > Blattodea > Blattidae > Periplaneta > Periplaneta americana. The sequence continues at coordinate 25,015,524 of NC_091125.1, forward strand.
TTTTCACGTGCGATATTATTCTTCTGTAGTGTTAATATTATATTATATAATTCCATTGTCGCTGTAATTATATTTTACTTCCTATTTTATTTTACTTATTTATTATTATTATTATTATTATTATTATTATTTTTTTTTTTTTTTTATTTTAATATTATATCTGAACTGCGACCGAGCACGAGCGCTGCTCATTCGGTCTCAAATTTTGTTGATACTACTGTATGTTCTCTTTATATTGCTTGTATTATTTTATTTCTATTTCTCTTGTTTGTTTTGTAATTATATTCTTTATTCTGTATATTTAAATTTAAATAAATAAAAAAAAATAAAAAATTAATGCTCCGCCATAAATGTTGTAACTAAAACCTTGTGCATCCCTCGTGTTTATCGCACGGCTCGTCCTCCCCCCACACGTTATCTGCACTTTGTTTACGTTTTCACTGTGCCTAAACGAGACGCTCTACTGTATACAATTTTTACAAGAGTAATTTCTCCCTTCGCGTAATTTCCCCTTCTAAGATGCATATAGCCCTCCCCCCCCCCACCAATTTAGGATAGGTCTATATTTTTCAGAATTTTATTTTCCTCACGTTAATTTCTGATTTTTACATTTAAAAACTGAACATCCCCTTTTTAAGAGGATCTTTTGTGAAGATAAAAAATGTCGACTAGTAAAAATACGTATGGCAAACCCAGGAACATTACCAATCCCTTCTACAGTGACAAACGTACATTACTCTTCTGAAGAAGATTTAAATTTGTTCTGTTATGAAAGTAGTGGAGTTCAAATGTATATTTTCTTTACTTAATTTATAAATTAATTTAATGCGAATATTCTACGCAAGATACTTAACTCCATGATCCGAGCTAGTTTAAGGTTATACTACCGGAATTTGAACTAATACCACAGTCTAGTATATACAGTCACGAAGCTCAATACGTAGTAAATATGCATCCATAGATAGTTGCTAACCAATAGGATCGCTACTATCGTCTCATCACAGACAATGCGAAATAGTACCTGCACAGTCTATTTTTCCTAGTACCCTCATAAACTCAAGCTTCGTGACTGTACATACTAAACTGTGCTGACACCTCTAAAACTACTAGGTATAATATAGGCTTTCACATATTTGTAGTGTAAAATGTACTTATTCAGTATTAAAAGTTACTTTGAGTAGTACTTACAAAAATATTTAATGCTATTTATGACCTCTCTATAAGTATACGATATTTTGTAGTCATCGCATAATTTCGTCCCTTCGATTTTTCTCTCTGGATTTTGAGAAAAAAAGGGGAGAATAACACCAATAAATGCGATTGATTGTACCGAAAGGAATATTGAGTGATTAAATAACGAGCTAAGCTAATCAATTCATTACATTTAGACCCACATGCATTTTCTTAAAATATTTGTAGGATTGAGATTGTTTAATAATGGATACAAAACTTTAATGACTGCAGTACTTTCCAGTTGTGGCCCAATCTTAGTTATTAGCTGATGATTTCTTTTCGAAAGAACAGAGGTTCGATTTTCATTAGTTCTTGCGAGGTTTTAATGCACATTCTCACTTCGTCATCATTTCATTATCAATGTTTCAGCTTATACTGGTTACTTTCTGTTACTGTGAAGTGACATAAAGGATAATTAAAGCGTGTGACTAATTAAGAGTTGAAGTAGACTGCAAGAAATGCTGTGAAGTATAAATACAACTAACTGGAATGCAAGTCTGGATTGTTTCTTTTTGTGTGGAGAAAAATGTACAGCAGTTATGCATTTTTGACAGAGACAACGGTCATAATAAGGCAAATGTTAATAGAGGTTAACTATCTGAAGAAATGATGACACCATCCTTAGTGCTGGAATTCCAGCAAGACATGAAACCTCATAACTAGTCCTTGGCAATCTCAGTGTAATAAGTGGACAGTTCCGAAAGTACGATCTAAATAACCTTTCATATGAAATAAATGTATCCACATAAATAGACACAATAGAGCGATCTCGGTCTTTGTATTTGAGCAAAATTCATGTTGATTTCTATGATAAATAATTGAAATTCAATAACGAGGACTGGAACAAGAATTTTAATTATCATTATATTTTATAACATAGAAACTCAAGCGCAATTTAATCAGTGATATATATATATATATCTTATTTTAGTAAGTTATTATACGACGCTTTAGCAACATTTTAGGTTATTTAGCGTCTGAATGAGATGAAGGTGATAATGCCGGTGAAATGAGTCCCGGGTCCAGTACCGAAAGTTGCCCAGCATTTGCTCATATTGGGTTGAGGGAAAACCCCGGAAAAAACCTCAACCAGGTAACTTTCCCCGACCGGGAATCGAACCCGAGCCACCTGGTTTCACGGCTAGACGCGCTAACCGTTACTCCACAGGTGTGGACTCGGTGATATATTTGTTACAACATGAGTCACGGTAATTCGTCCCTAAGCCATATCTGTTGTTAACGTTAGAATCCAGTACATATCTAGGTTATACTTATAATAAACATCACTCAACATCGTCACCCGGTTATAATCACAACCACCACCACCACCACCACTACCATCTTACAACCGACACAACAATCGGTACCACCTTCACCATAACAATCACCATCATATCATCATTATCATAATCATCCTCACTACCATCGTCTTCTTCATTATAATCGCAATAAGCATAATTACCAACATATCACTATCAACACCGCCATCATCATTATCCACTTTAAGAATCGAACTATTTAAGTCATACTTTCCTGATTTTATCTATGGTGGTCAGCATGGTGTATGGTCACCGTTTGAGTTACATCGGCTGTGATGACTAGCAATACAGGGTGCTCTAAAATTCCCCTTACAAACTTCTAGGACTTGTTAAGGGGACTGAGTAGATAATATTTTGAATTGGAACCCATGTCCGAAAACGTACCGTTTCCGTGCTAGAGCCGTTTGAAAGAAAGCACTGCCTGAACGTACGTCACGTGTCTCAACAAGTAATAGCTTCGCGATTCGTTATAAACTATTATTATTATTATTATTATTATTATTATTATTATTATTATTATTATTATTATAGCTAGCTGGCTATTTATGCAATGGAGGGGGAAAGGAACTGGCTACCCTACTCCATTATCTCCTGGCCTAGTTGCCTCATAAGTGGTGCCTTCTTGGTATCACTTGTGAGGTTCAGACCTATCTTCGGACAGTTAACTAAATAACAAAAATTATTGTTGTTATTATTATTATTATTATTATTATTATTATTATTATTGTTATTATTATTATTGTTATTATTATTAATCTGCCATTTACTTTTCTACTATCGGTATCGGTACCGATATTTTAAGATGCAGAAACTGGGGTTAAAGCTCCTCATGGAATAAAGATCCTATCCTAAATATTTTGGTTTCCTGAATCCCCAGGGAATATTAAGACTCCTACAAATGAAATTATAGATCCAATGGATGATACGACGTTTCAGGCTGATTAATGTGTGAAATTATTCCAAATCCGGGTATAATTAAAATGTATACTTCTGGGTGTCCAAAGAATCAAAATAAATGTTGATGTGACTTCACTGTTGCAATAACGTTTGCCATATTAGAAGCTGTGTTTGTACCAAATTTGGTGTTTCTCCGTCTAATGTACTGAAATAATTAGTCATTTTCAATTTTCCATTATTGTGATATAAAATTGGACTTGTATATTAGTAGTAATAGCCGTTAAAATAATAATAGTAACTACATTTCCTTGATCGTGCGTTATTTAATTGTCTATGATGAACTTTGTAGTTTCATAATTTATTTTCTAAATGGTAGCACTTGCTTGAGTCCTTTAGTCTGTCGTATGGGGTAAAGATCCGCATTATAAATATGAGGCAACGATCCGAATGCGAAATTTTATCCTATGGGTCGTATTGAAATATTTAGTGTGTTGCTATAATAGAATAGTAGACGTACTCGAACTTCGATATTAGATTTGCTTTTTTTTTTACAATTACTATAAACTCTAATATATTTTGAAGAATTTACTAGAGAAAAACACAATCCAAGGCGTATGAGAAAGGAGAAAAAATAAGAAAATGAGCGGCAAAACGGAATCCACAGTAACAAGACGTTTTTTTTTATGCATCAAGTGCAGAAAAGATTGCAGAAACTGATATTCCATGTCCGGGATGTAATGAAGCATATGAGGAATCCCCCAGCAGAAGACTGAGTATAATGAAATAAATGTGAAAACTGATGGCGTGAAAATTGTTCAGGTTAAGAGAGAGGGGAAATTCGTTTTTGGCATCTGCCAAAGGGATAATTTAATTTGGCAATCTAATAATTCGTTTCAAGCAATTTTAAAAGTTTGTACAGTATGTTTTGTGTGTTGATTTACATTGTGACATTCTTTAAAGTTAATTACGAGTATTTCTTCATCTCATTCACACGGCAGATGACCATAGCAGTTGATAAGGTGTCGTAAAATAACCAATTAATAAATAATAATAATAATAATAATAATAATGATAATAATAATAATAATAATAATAATAATAATCATAATGATAATAATAATACTTATTACACAATTATTGCTGGAAAAATATGTCCAGTAATACATCATAATACTCGTAGAGCTTCAAATGTAGAAATGTAGTTTTAATAATAGCTAGACACATATTTCTGCAAAATTTAATTTATTCAATTCGTTTATTACCTCAGATTAAAGTTCTAGCTGATACGTACATCTATCACCTGACGATATGTGTCGAAGGAAGAACATTTTCTGTTGCATACATTTGAAATCTGATTAGTGTAATATGTTACTTGTCAACGATGTATGCACTAGATGGGGAAAGGAACTGGCCACCCTACCCAATTATCTCCTGGCTTAGTTGCATCATTAGTTATGCCTTATTGGTGCCAATTATGAGGTTCAAACCTGCCTTCGGACAGTTGACTAAACAACAATGCTGTTTAATATGATGTACCGAAGTACCTATGGTATTTCCGTGTAGGAATTTTACATTACCATATGATGAAGGATGAATAGAACAGAGAAAATTTCTCTCCGGCACCGGGACTCGAACCTGAGTTTTCAGCTCTAAGTGCTGACGCTTTATCCACTAGGCCACACCGGATTCCAGTTCCGATGCCGGATCGAATCCCCCCAATTAGTCCCGGTGCCGGAGAGAATTTTTCTCTGTTCTATCCATCCTTCGACAATGCTGATTGTAAAAGTGAAATATATTATTGTCTTTAACTTGAAAATTAGGAAATTTCGAGTACAACTAAAACTATAGTATCGTCGGTTTACAAGCAAAACACATTAAGTCAAAATATTACTTCTGAGAAAAAGACATGGCCTATACAATATTACAATGTACATAATTTATGTGTGTAAACTTATAATTGGAAAATGAAGTACACATAAAGATAAACAACTTACTAAAAATAATATTTTGAGGATTCAGTTTTGTCAAGAACTTTCAAAGGCCTTTTTCTCAGAAGTAATATTGTTGACTTATTTTATTTTGCTTGCAAACTGACGGTATTTTTTGCGTATAATAGTGGTACGTTGTATCAATGACAAAACTAATAGGCCTAAAATGAATACTACAGTTATACGTCTGTCAACACTGGTACTGTGCTCATGGGTCTCCGTAGTAAAAACCCGATGTTCTCATGAACATCACAGAAAAATACCAGATAAGACTGCTGTTTTTAATTTCTTCTCATGTAATCCCCACTTCAGTGATACCAAATAAGTTCTGCAGCTTAAACCAAGTCATTTTTCGTTTTTACTTATTAGGAGGGAGGAATCATCAAACGCACTACGACCTGAAGTCTATTGTACACCCCCGAATATGAGATGAGTTGTATGCCCATCGATCCTCTACGCGCACCGACCTAACCACTTGACCCCCTTAACTACCGGTCCCTACAGCCAACAGAGTATATGTACCAATTCTGCTTCGGCAACACCCCCCTCCCCCCCAAGGCTGCCTTAACGGTCCGAGGTATAAGTCCTCCCCCGAGAAGATCTGCCCGGGGTTCCGGTGCAGAAGCTATCCATCATCGCATAAATACATTCCACGGAGGTCGGTCGAGAGAGCAGCAGCTTCGGAGGGCCGCCTGTAGAGCGATCTGAAAACCAGAAGAAGTAATGGAATGATGAATGAAAGGATGATAGGGGAGGAAAGGAAGTGGCGAAGATGAGTGGAGTTCCAATCGCATGATAAAGTTACCTGATATTCATCCATAGGAGTGAGGGGAAAAACCCCGAAAAAACCTCATCCAGGCAACTCGTCCCGAGCGGGGATCGAACACTATGTCATGAGCGAGAGTATCAACGTATTTGGTGAATTTTTAGTTAGTTTCGTGCGTACTTCACAATTTTTAGATCTCTGTTTTGGTCTGTGGAGTGTATTATGTGTGCTGAGTGAAGAAGTGACAGCTAATGAAATACAGTTTGGGCTACTAGCCGCTTGTAATCTTATAAACACGGTGCCGCCTAACTCTTGATTAGAGGCTACGGCAGTGAGCTGTGCTGTGATTTAGGAAATTTTATCAGCGAGGGTCGTGGAATGCAAATTTTCTAGATCTCTTTATCATTCCACTACAGTATTGGACGAGATTTGTCGGAATTGTTGGCTGTTATTATCAAGAGCCATCCATTCAGATACTTTTCAGGGGGACTAATGCTGAGATGTGAAATATTCTCGGTGTTCATTTGTATTTAGAGAGATAACTGGGGCAATTATTTGCTTTATTTTTTTTATACGCCAGTCATTTAAAAGTTAGTATATCATATATAATAGACGTTATAAGCATCGAACTTTAAATGTGGCTAATCAGTACTGCAACTTACTGTAATTAAACTTTTATAACAACTAATAGAAGTATAAAACTAATAGAAGAAGGAGCATCTTCTGCGGACCTCTGGAGAAAGAACTGAGGAAGAAACTAGCGAAGTGTTTTGTGTGGAGTGTAGCATGGATCAGAAACATGAACATTATGATGAAGTGAAGAGAAGCGAATAGAAGCATTTGTGAAATGTGGATATGGAGAAGGATGGAGCATGTGAAACGGACAGACAGGGTAAGAAACGAAGCTGTGTTGGAAAGAGTGGATGAAGAAAGAATGATGCTGAAACCAATCAGAAAGAGTAAAAGGAATTGGTTGGGTCACTGGATGAGAAGAAACTTCCTACTGAAGGATGTACTGGAAGGAATGTGAACGGGAGAAGAGTTCGTGGCAGAAGAAGATATCAGATGACAGACGACATTAAGATATATGGCTCATGTGGGGAGACAAAGAGGAAGGTAGAAAATAGGAAAGACTGAAGAAAGTTGGGTTTTCAGTGAAAGACCTGTCCTTGGGCAGAACACTATGAATGAATGAATAACTAATGCAACAAAATAACGATTGATACAAATATTTAAAGCTGAAACAATATTCAACTGCTCCTAAAATGCAATGTTTCAATTTAAAATTTCACTCTTTCACTACATGCGGTACCTACACAACATTACTTATTTATGGCTTTAAAGCAGTAGTGTCAGTTGTAAGCTCCGAAACCGATTGTGGTGCTAGAGACGTCCAGTCGGAGCGTGAACTTGCTTATGTCTGTGGAAGCTCCGGAGCTCGCAACGAGTTATAGTGGAGCGTTCCGCTCCGTTTAGGCTGCGTCTGACAACGCTGCTTTAAAGGAACCCGGAAGTTCATTGCCGTCCTCACGTAAGCCCGCCATTGGTCCCTATCCTTAGCAAGATTAATCCAGTCTCTAACATCATATTCCATCTCCCTCAAATACACTTTAATATTATCCTCCCATCTATGTCTCGGCCTCCAAAAAGGTCTTTTTCCCTCCGGCATACCAACTAACACTCGTATGCATTTCTGGTTTCGCTCATAAGTGCTACACGCCCTGCCCATCTTAAACGTCTGGATTTAATGTTCCTAATTATGTCAGGTGAATAATACAATGCGTGCAATCCTGTTTTGTGTAAATTTCTCCATTCTCCTGTAGGCTAACTTCATCCTTTTAGCAGCAAATATTTTTCTAAACATCTCAATCTCAGACACCTTAACCTCTGTGACACAACATTAAAAAACTAAATTGAAAAAAAATATATATATAATGTAGAAAATGTTGTAAATAAACGTATTGTACAGGCACTGAAATAGTACCTGGTTCAATATTCAATTAGCCTATAATATGATATTTGTTTCTTCTTATTTTCAAAATTTCCGCGTCTATCCCGAAACTGCAACAGATGAAATACACTTGATTCAGTATCGATGCAAAAACATCTATTTTCCCGTTTGGTCATCAAGTTGTTTAAGTATATAATATTGTTTTTAGTAAAACAAGATTTTGCGTTCCTTACATTAAAAAAAATTCTAATAGGGGTCTAACAATTTCAACTGACTATCCAAGTGCAGCAGCGGTACCTGACTTGCTTCACTAGACACACAACGCGAGACGAAAAATAATTTTGTCTTCAGAATTCTAATGCGCTCTGTTGGTACATTTATGTACTATGGACTTACTTCACTTGTCATATTAATACTTCTCCACATGCAGAATACGACTACTACTAACTCAATTTCGATTTTTTCAGATTTACACACACCACTTGGTGACCAATCATTCCACAGTCTATGTGACTACTAGCGTTACGAACAATGTCAAATTTTGACTTCTCTCTTTCTTAATGGTTTATGAAAGCTAGATCAGATGGGACTCTCATACTAATATTCATTTAATATAAGCAAAAAACAATGAATGAATATCTTATAATGTATAGTACGGTATATTTTGTTTCCACTGTGCTAATTATAGTGGCTAATAAATTGCGAAACACATAATATTGTGCCAGAAATGTTTTACCTTTCCAATCCCAATACTTCAAACAGTGCAATGTTGGACCATATTGAACAGAATACTCAATCATAAGGCAAAGTAAATATGTGTGTAAAGTAACCCCGTAAACGGGGCATCTTTACACACGTGATTATTTATTTACAAGTGTGTCATAATGCATATGTACAACCACTAGATTTTCACATTTACTCAAATTAACCAGGAACATTCATATAAAAATTAATTCGTGTATCTAACTTGATAATCTTCAATTATTTTATCGAATAAGCAAAAAAAGTGTGTAAAGTAACCCCGGTTGACGGTACTTAACTATTTTGTTGTACACAATAAATTGTGAGGAGAAGCAATACCCATTTGGTATGTGTGCGTGTTCAACTGTCCGAAGACTGGTTGAAACTTATGACACCAATACGACATCACTTATGAGGTAACTAAGCCAGGAGATAATGAAGTTGGTTGACAAGTTCCTTTACCCGTCGATTGCATACATTTCTAGCTATATCATTCCGACCGTTCACTTATCAGAATTAAAATGTATGTAACAATTCTTCTTCTGATACATAGTCTACCGTCAAGAGAGATGCAGTCGTCATTGCTATCCTTGCCAATATCTGTTATTAAAAAGATTAATTGTCGCTTTCATAATAACTTTCACTTTCACTATAATACAATTACTATCATTATAGCTATTTGTGTTCTTATCAAAATCACTATCGTTGTATCATTGTTGCTCTCATTATTATTACTACACCGCGGAACTTCATGCAATTTCATGTTATTATTGATATGGTATATGGAAAAAGAAAAAGTGGATCTTTGCCGATCATAGTTTCTAAGTTCGAATGAAGCCAACTTCATTTTAATGATATTTCGAGGGTTTTTCTTTTAAATGCATATATATTTTTATTATGCATATTTAAATGCATATATTAACACCTATTCGACAGGAGTAGGCTACGTACCAGCACCGGGTTTCCCTTCTCCCTTCCTCACTTTCATCATCACCATTTTCACCCATTCCCTACACTACACTTACACGAACACTTAACATACACTCACCCCAGTACACAACATAACTCTTAAAAGATACACATCATGCATAACGTGGCCCACCGAAGTGGTGTGCAATTTGAAAATGGGTCACAGTCCTGCCATCTATCCGCAGTATGAGGAACCCGAATCACGCAAAGTGAAATGGGTAGGCATTAGTTACATACACATCTTTCCTTATTTACCAGATTTATTATCTGATTTAAAAAAAATTCTATGTGATAAAAGTAAAAATAATTTCCAAGAAATACAAAATTTATGTGAAAAATAAAACCAATAATTATATTAATTACTGTTGACATGAATTTAGTGTGATGACAAATGGATTTTCTCCCTAACATATAAGTTGGACTGTTTTCCACTTTAACATATATTATCGACGCACTTTCTTTATTAACCACCGGCTTGATTTGATTTCTCGACAATGGTCTTTTACTCCTCTCGCTCCGATTTAACATTGAACAGTCTTTTATTATTTTAATTTTGGCGCTCAAATAATATTTTCCCTTGTAATGTTTCAGAAGTCAGGGCGAAAGAATGCGTCGTAGATTTCGTAGAATAAAAAATGAATGTATTTAGACACCTGCGACAATAAGGTCACGTATTGTTGAGATCATGAAATTGCTGCGTCAACAATGCTAATAGTGCGCTCTAATTGCGTAGAAATGTATGTATGTATGTAGGTCTATGTATGGATGGATGTTTGTATACGGTATATGTATGTATGTCTATGTATGTATGTCCATGTATGTATGTCCATGTATGTATGTCTATGTATGTATGTATGTATGTATGTATGTATGTATGTATGTATGTATGTATGTATGTATGTATGTATGTATGTATGTATGTATTCCTTTTTTGAGCAGCATGTTCCATTACAAATGGAAAGTAATACTACATGCCTAGGTTTACCTTCAAGTACATAATCCATTTACATTATATATTATTATGTTGCCATTCTAGATTAAATATGGACTAGTGTAGTTCATCTACTATGTGTAACTGCCAAGATAATATTGGTACTTCTTAATCTAACTTATTTTCCTATTCCTAACCTATGAAGTACAAGAATCTATTTACATGTTCTAGCATTAAAATATTTACAGTATTTACATATTTACTATCTCTTGATCAGCCTATTTTCAGATAAATTATACCCTCTAATATTGCAGCTTATTTACGGAATGTAAGTAACCTATTTTTGACCCTTATCACTTAATTCTGACTTTTAACCTATCTTCCCAAATAACTTATCCTTATATACTAGCCAGCCTACTGTAGTTGTTCAAAGTCTATACTATTTGCAAACTTTATAAAATATTTTACATAACTTTTCACTAATTTTGTCTTGTCCACAGGCCACTTTCCACCACATTTATATATAGACTGGATTAGTGTTCTTCTTTCCTTTCCTAATTTCGTACAGTCATAAATGATATGATCCACTGTCTGATCCCCATCCCCACAGACACATGTCGCACTATTCTTGATTTTAAATCGATGAAAATATGCGTTGAGTCTTCCATGTCCGGTCAACAGAGTCGTCAAGTTAGGAGTTACTTCTATCTTCAATTTCAGTCTATCTTGGACACTAGGGAAGAACGCCTTGGTTAGAGTACCTTTGGAAGTAGTTGACCATTCACTTTCCCATTTTCCTTTGGATATGACCGCTAGCTGGTTCCTTACTTCACTCATCGGGACCTTGTCGTAACAGATCTGTAGATCGACGTCACTCGCTGCCTGCTTCGCTAGACGATCTGCCAGTTCGTTACCGTAGTTCCCCACATGAGCCTTGACCCATCCGAAGTCCACTAGCCATCTGTCGTTCTCCACCAGCCGTAGATTCGTTCGGATGCCTTCAATTAGGTTGTTGTGGTTGCTTCCATTCCTTAGAGAGTCCAGAGTAATTTTACTATCAGTGTAGATGGCTATTCGTCTTTCGTCTAATGGTCTTTCACCTATTGTTCTTAGTCGTTTTATATTGTCCAACGCTTTCATGATAGCAAGTTGTTCAGCTTGGTTATTTGAACATTTATTGTCTAATCTGAATCTTAGTTGTTGGATTAGTTCATTACTCTGAAATATTGCTACTCCTGCTCCAACTCCACGTTCACTTTTACTGCCATCCGTGTATATTTCATACGTATATTCTGTATTTTGTTCTGTTTCTTTTATGTCGATGAGTTCTGCAGGGTGTGTCCAGTTCTTGTGCTGTATTATGTAGTCAAGATTTAGACCATCGTACTTATGTCTTGTTTTTGCAAAGTACAAGTTTACTATTTCCTATATCTTGAACAAAATGAGAGTGAGTCCAGTAACAACGCATAATGCTTCATATGAGGTGGTTCGAAATGCCTTTGCAATACGTATGTTTATTAGCCTCTGCACTTGGTTCAGTTTTTTGACGTTGTAATTCCTCTCCAAGGCATCTATCCAAACAGGAGCCCCATACGATAACAAGGGCAGGATTGCACCTTTATATATGGTTCTTAATGCTTTGTGTTTAAGACCCCAATTTATCTTGGCGGTTTTGGAAAGGGCATTAATCAGGCTTGTGCATCTTTCTGTTACATATTTAATATGTTCGTTGAATCTAAATCTCTTGTCAATGATAATTCCAAGATATTTAATCTTGTCGGTTTGTTGTAGTTCCTTGTTGTTGAGAAAGATGTGTATATCTTTTTTGTTCCCTTCGTTTCCTTCGTGTTATTAGCATCGTCTTCGACTTCTGCTCATTAAATTTGGTTTTGTTCTTTATAGCCCATGCTGCTATCTTTTTCATTTCAAGATTGGCATAATTTTCAGCTTCCAGAATCGTTTTCCCCCTTGTTATCACGATGAGGTCATCTGCGAATGCTATAACCTTTGTGTTTGCGGTGTACTCTAGGCTGAGTAATGAGTCGTACTGTATATTCCAGAATCCCGGTCCGCAGCACGATCCTTGAGGGCAGCCTTTACTCACTTTCTTCTCGAGTTTGATGTTGTTTGCCGCTAATATTGCTGCTCTTTGGCTGAAATAATTATCTGTGAGTTTGTACAAGTTACGTGGACAATGGAATTTCCTCAAAGCTTGCATGATACTCGGCCACCAAGCTGAATCGAAGGCACCCTGGATGTCAAGACTAACAAGCACCAAGTACTGGTTTTGCCTTAGACTTTCTTCTACACAATCTTTTAGTGCCATTGCAGCGTCCACAGTACTTCGTTGTGGGGTGAAGCCAAACTGATTGCCATTCATCAAGTTTTTGGTTTGGATATGATGCATTATTCTGTCTATTAGTAGTTTTTCGAGCACTTTCCCACTTGTATTTAAGAGGCTTATCGGTCTAAATTTTGTGACCTCGATGCTGGCGTCTTTACCTGGCTTTATAATAGGAAGTAATCTTGCTTTCTTCCATTGTTCAGGAAAGTAAGCTTGTCTGAGGCAATTATTGTAAATGGCTGTCACGTATCTCGGTAAAATTTTGGCTACTTGAAGTAAAACCTTGCTAGTTATGCCGTCAACTCCTGGTGATTTATTCGGGTCCATTTTTTCAATAATTCGCCTGATTTCTTGTTGTGAGAAGTCGACATCACCTTGTGTTTTTAATGGTATTCTGTTCGTCTCTCTTGCTTGTTTATGGTAGTTGTTATCAGCTGCTTCTTCATCTTCTGGTACGAAGTAGTCTATTATGTGTTGTAATGTTTCTTTTAGACTGGATGTAAGAGAGCCATCTGGTTTTTTCAGAGTTGTCAACGGTATGGGTTTTCTTGTTTTCCCGGATGCTATGCGATAAACCTCGTTCCATGGGTTGCTTGTTGGTGTTAGACTACAATACCGTTTCCAGGAGTTTATTTTTTCCTTAGTCATTGTTCTCTCATACTCCCTTTTGGCTTCCAGATATTGATACCTTCGTTCTTCTCTTAACTCTTGGTTGTATTTGGTTTTCTGATATCGCCTTCTCGTTGCATTTGTTTTCTTCCGCAGAATCGTTAACTCGTCTGTCCACCATGGAATTGTTTTCCTATGGGTTAATTTTCGTGCTGAATTTGATGTTCTGAAACACATTCTGCATACTGTTGTGATGACTTCTTCATACTCCCGTACTAGTTTTTCTTTATTGGTTTCTTCGTTGGCGATTCTGCTTAGTTCCTCGTCAAGGTCTTCGGTTGTGTTAATATCTGCTTTATTTTGTATTCGTTTTGAAAATTCTCTTTGTATCTTATTACTGAAATCCTCGAGTTGGCCATCTTTTATTATGTATTTTGTACCCAGAAAGGTTTCCTCATTATAATATTTATGATTGCTTATATTGAAAGTAATAAATCGATGGTCTGAGCAACTTTCTTCTTCTCCACACTTCCATTCATTCACTTTGGATACTAGTTTGTCATTTGTTATTGTAAGATCAATATTGCTCTTTCCTGTGTTGCTCTCAAATGTGGTGAATTCACTAACTTCATTCATTACATATAATTGTTTTGAGCTCAAATAGTCTTCAACTTGTCTGCCTCTTATGTTAGTATTATTGTCGTGCCATACCGCTGACCTGGTGTTACTGTCTATGGAAAATATTATTCCAACATCTTTCGTATCTTCTAATATTTTGTCCAATTTTGCGAAGTCGTTGTTGATATCTGTTGTAATGTCCATATACATGCTAACTGCGTAGAATTTGTAATCATTATATAATATTTCTACAACTGCCACATCTTCGTCAGATAGCTGATTTAGTAGCACCCCATCTATCCCTTCATTTGCAAGAAGTACGACCGCTCTTATTCTGTTTTCTCCTTGTGAGAAGATTCTGTATTTCCTGGTGATTCCTGCGACTTTGTTCTGTAGTGTGTACGGTTCCTGGATAAATGCAATGTCCACGTTATTTATCTCCATTATGTCCATAAGATTGCTAGTAGCAACTCTTTTGTGTTTTAAATTAATTTGTAGACATTTAATAAGTTGTGTATTCCCTCTGCGACTGTTGTGATGCTTGAGTCTGTTGTTCGATCTGTACCCTCGATCATTACAGTTCGCCGTGCCACTGGTAGTTGTAGCGAGCAGTACCCTTTGATTTGCTGGGCTCTCCATTTTAATATTCAGTATTTTGTTTGTACCTCTTGATCATCGCTTGCATGCATGGGCAGTTTTTGTCAAGAGATGAATGTTTTTCATCTACTTTTTCCATATTATATTTGTTAAATGTCATACAATTAGTGCATTTATATTCTTCTTCCTCTGCCTTGCATTCACTCAATTTGTGGCTTCCCGTGCAGAGTGGACATGTTTGCTTTCCTTTGCAATTTTGTGCTCTGTGATTATATTTGCTGCAGTGATAACATCTGTTTACTTTTATATAATCGTCAACGTTACATATTTGCCAGCTCATTTTGATTTTCTTGTGGACCAGGATTCTCCAGGATTCAGGTTTTACTTCGATTACAATGTTACGGATACTTCTTTTAGTTTTGAAGATGAATCTAGGTGTCAGTGATTCTTGGCTTAGGTTCAACTCAGGTTTTTGTGATGTTATAATTCCTGCAGCATTCTCCACAGTAATATCTTCAGGAACATTAAATATTATCACATTGGGATTCCGTAGTTGTTATGTCTGTATGTATGTATGTAGGTCTATGTATGGATGTATGTGTGTATGTATGTATGTATGTATGTATGTATGTATGTATGTATGTATGTATGTATGTATGTATGTATGTATGTATGTATGTATGTATGTATGTATGTATGAATCGTTGGCTGTTTATTGCTACAGTAATTGCGTGAAAGCCAAAGAGAGTTAAAAAAAAGTTGAAAGTTAAAAATATAGTCTACCCATTCATACGTATGTATTTCAAATGAGTAATTAATATATTTATAAAAAATAGATTTAATAAAAATGATGATGGCTTGATGACTATTATTACTTTAAATTATTTTAATTCATATAATAATAATGATAATAATGATGATAATAATAATAATAATAATAATAATAATAATAATAATAATAATAATAATAATCCGTGGCACCACAACTCTTGAAGGGCCCCGATCGGTCAGCCGGCTGCTGCCCTTAAGTTCACATGCCAAAACAGAATGAACCATCATCCAACAAGAATAGAGGTGTCGTGTGGTTAGCACAATGATCCCCCCATCCGTTACATCTGGTTTGCGCAACCGAATTTCGCTACCTATCGTAGCTCCCCAAGTGCATCACGATGCTGGGTGGGACCGGTCCCATACACTGGCCGAAATTTCATGAGAAAATTTCTTCCCCCATGAGGACTCGAACCAGCACGCATTCCGTAACGTAAATTCTAGGCAGAATGCCTTAGACCGCGACGCCACGGCACAGGACTTCGTATCATATTATTAAACCAAATAAACCTCTAGTCTAAAACGTACTTTTTAGCATATTTTTCAATTTTAGCGCATATTTCAACAGTTTTTACTGCATACTTGCATGCATATTTTTAGGTTTATTAGTGCATGAAGTTCCGTGGTCTAATTATCACTTTCTCAATGAATTATTACCATCACTGTTTTAAATTGACTTCGTCATAGCATTTTTAGTCTCAGAAATGTAATTAATGTTCTCAGAAATTCAAAACCTCCTCCAAACAAAGTACTAATTAGCGACAATTATATTTCACCTTGGCCCTAATTAATTTTCAGATTTCTTAGTGTAAACATCGGACAGCCAATATAATCGAAAGTGGGTTAATGATGTTGTTAGTGTAGCGGATTGAAACACTGGAGTGACCGCTCTAGACGATCGGATCATTACTTCTCATTTGATTTTGTTCTTTGTCGTAACTGCACGAGCCGTCTAGTATGACGTCAAGCATGAAGAATGCACTAAATTAACATCACGAGAGATTCTGTTTGTTGTAAATACATCTCTCTGTCTTGTAGCAGATGTGTAAGATATTTTATTTTTCATAGCATGACTATACTAATGGATGTAATACAGCGATGCAGCTTTTTTTTTCTACAAATGTATATAAATTAATCTCGTCAAATAGAAAAGGAAATAATACATTCATATTACTTAGTACATTTAAAGAGTTGTGAGGCTCTATTTCTGAACATAAATAATGTAACTAATAATATTGTTGTTTCGGACACAGTTAGAAATAGTTAATTCGTTTAATAGTGTCTTCGTTCTCCTGGTTATACGCTCCACTGTAATATTGGGTTGATGCAAAAGCTTGTAGAATAAACCTTTATTTCAGAAGAATAGAAGATAGAAATTAATCAGTATTATATTCTCCTATATTATCTGTATATAATCTGCTGGTGTCCTCTGAGGTTCTGGCTGATATGTAGGCTTACATCTATTATCAGGCAGTACATCTCATTTGACGATGTGTCTCAGAGGAAGAATAATTGTTTGTATGCCTCTGAAGTCCGACTAGTGTAGCTAGTCGGCTATGTATGAAATGGAGGGGGGGAAAGGAACTGGCCACCCTACCCCCATTGTCTCCTGGCCTAGTTGCCTCATAAATGGTGTCTTCTTAGTATTACTTGTGAGGTTCAGCCCTGTCTTCGAACAGTTGACTAAACAAAAATATCTGCTGGTTTAGACTTAAGAAGTCGTCAAACCAAGTTTAAAAAGCATCTTTGTTATCAAAGAAATTCCCTTGAAGATTGTTGGATAGAGAACGGGAAAGTAGAAGTCTGAGGGCACAAGATCGGAAGAATATGAGGGATGTGAAAGCACTCCCAATCAAGCTCCTGGATAGCTGCTTTCGTCATGTTAGTGGAGTGCGGACGTGCATTATATTCTTGCATAAGTACTTGAAGAAAACTTCCCGGTCGTTTGTCTTCAATTGCGGCCGCAAAATGTCTGTGTTCTTAACAATAAATGCTAGTAGTAACTTACATGGGACCGTGAGACCCGAGCCAATCCAATATTTTGCGATGTTATTATTATCATTATTATTTATGAGTTTTATTTATTTCAATTTATACGTCAAGTGTTTGAGTACACCCAATGTTTTCCTAAACTTGGCGCCACTATCACTAGTTATGGTTACATTCCTGGGAAGCAATTCGTAGTATACGACGCAGTCTTTATCACACCAGACGTATAACATGATCTTCTGTGGATGAACATTAACTTTTGTACGGAATGTTGTGTGTTGGAACGATAGAACCATTTTCGTGCAGTTCTTTCTCCGAGGGCATTCTCTCCGTACACGGCACGAATGTTTCGAGCCGCCTTTGCTGTCTTTCCTCCTTTAATAATCTCAAACAGAAGAGTATATTGGAAGTATTTTTTTTCCAGTTGAAACTCATTTTCTTTAGCCCATATATAGCACAAAATTTCTTCAAATGCGTAAAATTCAAAGCGTATTTACAAGCACGACACTACTGATAAAAATGACAAATGGCAAACGATAAACAATCTTGCAAGGACGCAGTGTTGTGATGACGAACAAAAGGCTACGAACTTGTACACGAACCTATTACTACGCTGTTATGATTAGATATTTTTCTATTCGATTACCTTCACTTACTTTGCCTGAAAAGAAAGATATTTCACAATATTAACTTAATTATGAATGTAGATCACTTCATTATTTTATATTCGTTTTAATCAATTATCACATTATCGTAGCCGGCGGCTGTGTGGTCTAGATCAACAGGCTGCCACATAGATGGTCTGAGTTGAAGGCCCGATTAGACCTGGGATTTTTTCATTGAAAAGTGCATAGTGATAGTTGTGGCGGATAGGTCGCAGAATCTCCCTGAGTTCTCGCGTTACTCCACGATAGGCATAAAAATCATTCCCGTTGCCTTCCACTTCATTACAATATTCATAACATTTTTTTCGATCACTGTTTTGAAAAGTGATGAGAGGATTGTCTTAGAGCAGGACTGGGCATCGGGAGCGGATCCAGACTCTAAACGGGGACGCTTAATATTCATCAGTCACGGAATCAACGCTGCGCGGTGTTCGGCGGGGAAGAAAGGGGATGAAGAGAAATCATATGGCTCCCCGTGAGAGAATAGAATCTGCTCTTGCTGCCCAGCTCTGTCTTAGAGACATATGGGGATGCCTATATGAAATCTGAGTACATAGCGAACCTTAGCACAGTCAGATGATGTGAATGAGAGCACACATATCTGGAGGTAAACGTAAAAATGAGTAAACACTGGTCCCGCGCACCCGGCTTGTCCGTCTGGGGTAGGTCAGGCGATGGCATCGGTGAACAAGTTTCAGGAAGTCCGCAGTTCAATATTAGTTAAACTTACCTCTGAGGGTTTCTCTCGTAAGTTATTTCTAATAAACACTTAAAAATTAAAAGTAATTTACTCACCTATGTCACGCGAGGAGTTGCGGCAACTGCGTGCCTTCATTTTCCATAAATTTCTAGCAATGGCTTATGCAATTAGCCATTAGACTAGTCTGTTCACTATGAGAAATATGTATTAGGTGGAACCATGCTTCGCCTGAAAATAAAATGGGATTAAAAAGACAATGCATATAATACAAATCCACAGACTTTAGATTAACTGAAGCATAGCATTCATGAAGAAATGTGAAGGACGCCTTTGAATTTTTGGGGAAATTTTCGAGAGAATGTCCAACGTTATTTTGACTTTCTTCTATGAGCAAAGCACGTTGCTTCCAAGCCTTCTTATGTTGAACAGTTCACATTTCACGGAAATTTATTTACCAATAAATAAATAATCGTCTTTCGACCTGGAACTTTAACGCCTGGGAATCTGTCTTGAAATAATCTCCTTACAGCCCGAGCCGATTCCGTACACACGTACGAATCACACTTACGTAAAAGTTCTTTGTGAAATAGAATATATGAATTCAGCCATATTAACTAAATTAAGGCACACACTCTCTCTGAATAACGCTGCCTAAAGAATACGTCTTTATTCTACAACATTTTAACATATACTGACGTGACGTGAACTTCAGGCAGCGAGCATCACAAAAATTAGCGTTGACGGTTTGACTTACCTCGGATGAATAGGCCGAGCGCGCGGGTCCAATGCTTATTATTCTCCCAGTAGTTTTCTGAGATAGGCATAGAGCTAAGATTCCATCCTCCTCCATAATAATAATAATAATAATAATAATAATAATAATAATAATAATAATAATAATAATAGACTAACAATAATAATATGACACTAAGTATTTTAGATCGTTCTTTCTCACTCCGCATAAATGTAATTGTCTCCAAATAAAATGGTTTAATTTCTATTCCCTGAGAATTCTTTCATTGTTATGTGAACTTTCAAGTCGATAATTTGAACTTTCCTTTTCTTCTTTATCCTTCATCTTTCGTTATTTTATTTGCTCTCATTTCAAAATATTTTCTGTATTCCAAATAACATTTTTAAAGATATTTGTTGTTCAATATATTATGTGTACTTTCCGTTCAATTGTCCATTAACGTTAATTATTTCTGGTGGAAATGAATATCGGTAACTTTTCATGATTCCTTTCCATGTGGTTATATCAACTAAATAATTAATTGAAGAATATAATCCCAAAACTCGCTCAGTTCATTTGGACATTTTTATGATATATGATATATATACACATACACACAGGGTGATTCACGAGAATTTATCGTCCTTTACGGAGCTTATTTCTGAAGATTTTTTGAGCAAACAATGTCATATAAACATAGTTCCTATTCTCAATATTTTCAGAGTTACATTAATTTAAAGTTGTTTGTAAAATACTTCTTTTCTTTAATTTGAAAGTAAAAGAATAATACAAATAGAGAATAAACCATTCAGAAGTATCACTTCTATAATTGGCAAGTATTATGAAGCTAAAAATGTGCTGTGAACTCCTTACTTGCTTCGTACAGACATCTTTCTCTATTTTTAACTAGAATATTACATTATTCTTACGCACTTATCACAACAGTTATTACAAATCACACCATTTCCACCGACTTAATTATTTGCATCCTAATTTACAGTCTTGGAGAGTTTACAACACATTTTTTAAAATGTCGCCGTCCGCTTGAGTACACTTGGCCGTACGCTTGTGAATGGCACTCGTCCCGCTACGTAACTGCATACGGCTATTTTTGATTTCCATAGCGCTCGTGCTGGCTGCCGATTGCACGCTGACCAAGATCACGCGTTCACAGCAATGCGTTCCAATAGCGACACGTAACTCTGTAAATATTGAGAATAGAAACCCATATTTATATGACATTTTTTGCTCAGAATGTCTTCGGAAATAAGCCCCGTAAAGGGCGGTAAATCCTCGTGAATCACCCTGTAGATTTATATACAACGTTATGAGACCTCTGTCATACTTTGAGCTTGTTTCCTTCCAAAACAACGCCAATCCTTGTCTCGAAGTTTGTATTATTGTGCATGTCACTTGAAAACTCGCTCAGTAGGCTACGTTGACAAGTGGATAAAAAAAACTAGCCCAGACCTTTCATAAAAATTGACTTAAAGCGTTTTGGGATCACACTTTTCAATTGTAGGCAGAAGTGTGAGTCTTTCGAAGAATAGCTGGCTTTATCAGTTGAAGCCACAATGAACGTAAGGTTCAACTCTAGGGTAGGCGATAAAGATGACAAATATTAATGATAGAAAGAAAATAGAATTTTGATGAATTTCTTTAAGGGGACACTATCCTGATATTTCCAAGTTCCATGTTATTCTTAAGGATTCACAATAGTAAAATCAATAACTACCATACTTCTGAAGCTAGATTCACCAAATTTTGATCACTGATATACCTCGTTAATGATGACAAATGTACAAAATTCATCTGCTTATGATAAGTGGCTTGCATTTTATTAATAACTTCTTCTTCTTCTTCTTCTTCTTCTTCTTCTTCTTCTTCTTCTTCTTCAGGTACTACAACTTCGTAGAAGTTTTGACCTTCTCAACTGTTTTTCGCCATTCATTTCGGTCTTGGATGAATCGATAATTTATTAGAATATGGAATCGCTTATATAAAAAGGCCCTTGCGCCACAATTTACATTAATATTAACTGATATTCACTTATATGGATCTTTAAATACATAGGGTCAAAACTTACTATAGGATTTTACTGTAACATTAATCACTAAATTACTAGAATTTTTTATTATAAAATAATAAAAAAATAAAATATTAATAATCATAAAAAAATCCCAGTAAATTACTGATTCACTGTACAGAAAAACCCAATAGTAATGTTTGTTCCAACGTAGGTATATAAAGAATCATGTAAGTGAATGTCAGTTAAAAATAATGTAAATTGTGGCGCAAGGGACTTATCATATACAATATTTTATTAAGATTTTAATAAAATACGAACCACTTATCGTAGAGAGATGGAATTTTGTACATATGTTATTATTAACGTGAGATACCAGTGATAAATTTTTTTGTGAATTTACCTTAAAAAACATGGAAGTTAGTAATTTCAGTATAGTGTCCCATTAAAATTGGCTTATTGTTTGAAAGTCATTGAGGAAGGATATCGTATACTTATGCAAATCTAAATGATAACTATTTAGAGATTTTTCTTTACATGAAGGAAAAATAGTTTGTATATTGCTGTTAAAGTTTATCCTGAGTAACAAGAAACAAGTGACACTCTTAGCATCCACGTCATGCCGTATGATCGAATTATTTCTAATGATGTTTGAAGGAACGTGTGATATTACTATGAGATGAAGCAATGGTCTGGAATTGAGATGGAATAGGTATGTAAATTGTCAGCTAAATTAGTGAGCCTCGGGCCCGAGCTTCAGACCTCCTGTACAGCAGCCTTATATGCGATAAGACCACCCTGTTTGGCTTGTGATGGAATTATAATAACTACAAGTGGTACTTACTTCGCTTTAACAGAAAGATTTCCATGTTATCTCTGAGGCTTCTGAATATTGTACAATATGTGAAACCTGCGGGAAATCTATTGCGTTAAGATTAAAATGTGTTCCTTAATGTACTCCAAAGATGACTGGCGGAAATTCCTCTACTTTTTCTTCTTTGTTAATTCTTTTCATATAGAAGATACAAGACGCCCGTGGTCGTCTTCTGCCTCATCCTGTTTCGTTTCCATTGTGCCAGCGTCGGGAAACAGTAGTAGCAGGTGCTCCTCCAAGCAAGACGTTGTCAGAATTTGAATAAGTTACTGCACGCTAAAAGGGTCTATATCAGTCGTTATTAGCACAAAGGTTTCTTAAGAAAAAACAAAAGGGACTCAGTCTTAAAAGTTGTTAAAATATTATTAGGTTCTTCTCAAATTAAATATGAAATTAAAATTATTTCAGTTATATTCATATTTATTTCGGAAAACATATTATTTGTCTTTCTTGTGTTAAGGGGACACTCAACTATATTTTGGAACTTTTTTCCTATTTGACCAATCTTTTTCAAATTCGGAGAAAAAGTTTAATATACACATGGAAAGTAACATGCAAAATCTCAGCTCATTAGATCCAATACTTTTCAAAATAAAAATATTTCAATTTTTAATCAATAATTAATTGAAATATCACTTTTAATTATCATTTTTTATTTTTTTGGCTTTGTGCATTTGACTGTGACTTCTCAATGAATAGGGGAAGAATTCTGCATATTGATTTAGTTCTGTCACGTAAATAGTGTAGAAAATTAATTTTTCATTTCTATTACACTTTATCTCCAATTTTTAAGTTGAGTGTCCCCTTAAATTTTATATTACCTTGTTAACATGTTTCAACCTGCTATTGGACATCTTCAGAACTGGTTGTTGCTGGTCTTGGACCCTTTTGTTTTGTTTCCTGTGGGGATGTGTTTGTGTAGTGTATTGTGGAGTCAAAGAGTGTAAATATTGAGAATAGGACCCATATTTATATGAAATTGTTTGCTCAGAGTGTATTCGGAAATATGCTCCGTAAAGGACAGTAAATCTTCGTGAATCACCCTGTAGCTATGTTTAAGGAAAAAAAAAAACAAAATTAGGAAGGAAATTAGGAGAACAAATTAAAAGAAAACAATAACTTTGACGTTAGGGAATTATATACATCCTAGTGGGGAAAAAAACATAAATAGTGAAGTGGATTATGCAGTATTTTTAAAGAGAACTTACTGTTACAAGCCTAATAAAGGTAGTAGTAATTCAAGTCTGAAACAGAGATGGCAGAGTTTAAAACTTTTGAGACTCCAAACGGTTTTAAACGGTTTAATGAAAATCTAAACCTTAAAGTAAAATATTTTAGTTGTAACTCACTGGTAGAGGGAAAAAGAAGGCCTGACGGCCTTATTTCTACCAGGTTATATAAATAAACACACAAAAATCTAAAAAACGTAAGCCTGGTGAGAAGAAATACACACTAGAATGTAGAAGTCTAGGATGAATAATTATTATACATATTATATGCTGTAGAGAAGAAGGGGCCACATTCGAACATTTTTTCTTATTAGATTTTTTTTATTTAGATACATTATGAATTTTTAAACTTTAAATTACAAAGAATTATAAGATATTTCTTAATGAACACCTTAGAATTTTATATTTACAGAAATTACATATATCTGAAACGTAAATTAAGTCAAAACAAACTCTTGTGACATATTTAAAACTGCCTCGTGTATAATAATAATAATAATAATAATAATAATAATAATAATAATAATAATAATAATAATAATAATAATAATAATAATAATAATAATTTATTTAATCTGACAGGATTAAGGCCATAAGGCCTTCTCTTCCATCCTACCAGATAGCACATATAAATACAAAAAAGAAATACAAACACTGATGAAAATGATTCAACTTAAGTTAAAGCCCTATAGAGGGTCAACAGAGTCAAAAGTACATTATAGTGCTCTCATCGAGCTAATACAACGAAAAGAAAGAAAACAGAGATAGCAATGATGTTATTGATAACTGACAATAATAATAATAATAATAATAATAATAATAATAATAATAATAATAATAATAATAATAATAATAATAATAATAATAATAAATACATTACATATTAATTTTCAATTTTACAACAGCATAGTTACAATATTTACTATATGTCATGGGTTAAGGTGAATTTGCCAACCTGACATGTGTTCAACAAACAATTCCACGAACTAGAAACAAACAATTCCACGAACTACCTTCAAAAAGGTATGGGACACTTTTGAACAATGTCCAAATCATCTGTTAAAGAAATAATTAACGCTCAACATAGATAACTTTAGTTTCATTAATTTGTTGCATACTACGTTAGCAAAAAATTTCCTCGGTTCCTTTCTTTCTACAGCTACTGTATCTTATAGAGTTCCACATAAACCTAACATTGTAGATGTAGTTCTTGATATACTGATGCTCTCAGGTTTTCTCATTCTGAGTTGTCATATAGTTTCATGATGCCCTTAGTCAGTCAATTCCAGGAATTCTATTCTTCGGTATACTTGCAAGCTAATTAATGAGCATAATGACGTGCTAATTAACCTATATTTGTGTAAATCATGCCATAATTAATCTTAGTACATTTAATAATATAATTGACTAATTTGGACTCTTGCTTCTCGCCTGAACATCTGTTGGCTCGTGTATCGCGAACCATATTTCCCACTTTCTTGAACTTCTTCACTTGGTACAATAATGACGTGTGAGATATGTTATACCTTGAATCTTCAGCTCTTAATGAGAGTTTTCCTTCACTACATGCCTTGCTGCTTTCTCAATAGCTTCAATGGATAATTAATTTTTTTTTTCTATTTTAGTAAGTTATTTTACGATGCCGGTGAAATGAGTGCGGGGTCCAGCGCCGATAGCTACCTAGCATTTGCTCATATTGGGTTGAGGGAAAACCCCGGAAAAAACCTCAACCAGATAACTTGCCCCGACCGGGAATCGAACCCGAGCCACCTGGTTTCGCGACCAGACGCGCTAACCGTTACTCCACAGTTGGACTGGATAATTCATACTTGTTCTTTTCTTTATGTATTTCCGAATAATGTATGCCCTAAAAACAAATGAGGAGCGTTTTTGCAAAAGTCGATAGATGCAGAAATCAAGATTTTATAGAAATTACACTAAATGAAAGGATCTATCGAATTTTGAAAAAACCTGGAAGGTTTGGTAGTCTCTACATACGGTATGAATCAAGTTTTGGTAAATCTGATTTCATAGATCGATTCCGGAGGTAGAAAACATACGATATCCATATGTAACTCACTTTCGAAAATTTCTGCATCTATCGACTTTTGCAAAAACGCTCCTCAAATATATTATCGTCAATAAATTTGTTATATTACATTTTTAAAGGCCCGCGCCGTAGTGTCGTGGTCTAAGGCATCCTACCTAGGATTCGCGTTACGGAATGCGTTCTGGTTCGAGTCCTCATGGGGGAAGAAATTTTCTCATGAAATTTCGGCCAGTGTATGGGACCGGTGCCTACCCAGCATTGTGATGCACTTGGGGAACTACGATAGGTAATGAAATCCGGTTGCGAAAGCCAGCTATAACGGCTGGGGAGCTCATGCGATACCGCCATTCTGGTTGGATGATCGTCCACCTCTGCTTCGGCGTGTGAACGTGAGGTCAATGACAACTGGTCCCTCTGGGAAGTGGCGCCACGGATTATTATATTTTTAAAATACTTTCTCCACAATATTGCTAAATTAATGTTGTAGAGCAGTTTTGAACATTGTTCGAATATTTCCCCAAGGAAACGCCAAATGTGCTCCACAAGACCCTATCAAGTACTACCATTCATTAAAAGGAGGAAGAAGTAAATATTAGAGATCTACAATAATTTTTGAAAAGTGAATTATTTAGGCTCTAATATTACATAATGAAACTTGTCTCTAAAGCTTTCATGTCGTCAGAATATCCTTACGAAGTTAAAAAAAAGTACTTTCTAAGCACTTCAACACACGTTCATCCACTGAGTTCACACCAATAAATTAAATGAAAGGAAAAGATCTGTCTTCTGCTCTCACAAGCAAACATTCTGATGGGGGCAGATTAAAAAGTTAAAATTTTTCTTCCACCATGTTAATAATGTCAAAAGAAGTGCTTATACAAATTTTGGACACTCGATTGCAATTACGAGGCCGTCCAGAAAGTGATCTTCTCTGGGGCTGTTTACAAAAAAAAAAACACAATTCCATGGAAAGAAGCAGATACAGCAATTGTTGCGCTATTTGTCCCCACATCCCTCACTGGAATTGAGTCATTTGTCATACCTTGAGACCAATTTTTGTATTCTTGTGTCGTAGAAGGCTGGGATCGGTACCAGCGTTTGACAGCCGTCTGCACCTCTCTGTCAATCCCATGAAATGACACATGTCTCGATTCCGATGGGGAATATGTTGAAAAAAAACTCAATAAATGCCGTGTCTGTTCCAATAAATTTTTCCAATGTAATTATGTTTTCTTTCTGTTGTTGCCCCTGGCAAACTTATTTTTTTACGGCCCTCGTAATTGCGGTCGAGTGACCAAAATTTGTATACGCACTTATTTTTGACATTATTAACATGGTGAAAAAAAAAAATTTTTTCTTTCCCATCAGAATGTTTGCTTGCCAGTATCGGCAACTTTTAATGAAAATCATGTGTTGAGGTGAGAAATTCAATCTGTTCTCATGTGCACCTTGTTCAAACCTGTCTCCTCTCCCCTCTTTAGATTTAAATCATTCAATCTTGTTATAATTTAATTGCTGAAAAATAATTTCTTGCCATATTATTAGACACAAAAGTTTGTTTTCGAATTAGTAGACACTTAATTCAGCTGAATGGTCCGTGGCAAATATTTTATGCTTTCTTATTATTCACGAGTATTTTTTTGTGTTTTTTTTTTGTTTTTTGTTTTTTGTTTGTTTGTTTGTTTTTTTTAACATTTCGTTGTTATCAGAAGTAGAATGACTGTCATTCTTGTTATTAGATCTGAAGATAGTGGATTCACACCCAAATGAGTGTGGCAATTTTAATAATTATGAAAACTATTGGCATGCCTTCCTTCGGAAAGGAAGTACAGGCGAGAACATCATATCGTAGATCTCCGATATGCAAAGAATCTTTGATGTCTAAAGAAGAGAGGTATACACTAAAATAATAATACAAGCTTTTCCAGATTTAAACTCTACTAATAATGAATTTCAATTCACAGCTGACTTCCCCTCAAAAATGTAGCTAATTCAATTTTGCCGCACTTACAGGAAATTCTTTGGCCACCGACGTAGCTCAGGCGGTAGCGCGTTTGCCTGCTGATCCGGAGTTACGCTCGGGCGCGGGTTCAATTCTCACTTGGGCTGGTTAACTGGTTGGTTTTTCCGAGGTTTCCTCCAACCGTAAGGCGAATGTAAAATAATCTTTGAACGAATCCTCGCCTAATCTCGCCAAATACCTATTTGGTATTGGTTCTTTGACATCATCAATCTATACACTCACTAACATACCCATACGTGAAACAATAAAAATACTAGAACTCTAGCGACGCTAAATAACACAGTAGCTGATACAGTGTCGTTATGTAACCAAGAAAAAAAAACTTTTAACGTTTATTGGACAGTGGTACAGGTTACGTATATGTTATTGTTGTTGAGGACAGAGAGAAAAAATTATTTATTTATTTATTTATTTATTTATTTATTTATTTATTTATTTATTTATTTATTTATTTATTTATTTATTTATTTATTTATTTATTTATTTATTTATTTATTTATTTATTCTGGTGTAGTTAAGGCCATCAGGCCTTCTCTGCCACACTATAAACAAAGTAAAGCCACACAAAAATATACACAGGTTGCAGTTACACAAACCTTAAATAAATGATTAAGTATCATAATTAATTGTAGTCTAACCAATTAACTAACATAAACAAGAAACTTGCAATTTTAATCTAGAGAAAAAAGAAACAAAAACACAAATCAACATTTCTAGCAATACCTAAAAAGCATTAAATAAGACAAAATTTTCCAATTTAATTTTGAATTGTGATAAAGTCCGGCAGTCCCTGACGTCATTAGGTAACGAATTCCAGATGCGAGATATTTCTACAGTGTAGGAGGATGAATATAAAGACGTTCTATGATGAGGGATAGAAAGAAGTGCTTGATGCCGGTTTCGAAGAGTTGTAAGAAATTGAAAGCGCGATAACAGATAATTCGGAATAGAAGTATGCATGATTCTAAATAGAAGAGAGAGTGAATGTATTGTTCTTCGTTCCTTCAGACGCACCCATGAACCAATTTAGATTTTTTTAAACAAGAAATTGCAATAGACAAGCAAAGAAAACAATACAATCATTTCCCAAATTACACGCGAGAGTTTGTACGCACGTATGTTTTTGAATTAATATTATCGTCCTTAAAATGCTGTTCTAGTTTAAATTAATTAGCCTTTAAGTGAAATGTTCACAAGTTATTCACATTATTTTAGTGTATGATTTGGTATTGTTCTGCAAACACACAGTTTGTTCGTATTATTTGCTATCCTCTTCAACTATATTTTGCCTTCAGGGGCTGAGCATGTATCCATGTTTATTTTACCATCACGCTGAACTTTTTGCATAATCTGTTCCTACTTAATGTAAACATACTGCATGTAATTATGCAGTAGCCTGAGGACTGCTCCTTCTAATTAGTTCATCAAAATGCTGTATGATATCAATGTGGAAATTTGCATTAGCACTCGCCTCCATCTTGCCTTTGGAACTCATAATCTAGGCATTAGGAGTTGAGGATAATGACAGTGAAGACTGGCGTGGTTAAGTTGATGGAGTACTGCGCAAGAAAAGGTTAGGTTTTTGAGTACAGTGAGATCACAACTGTTCCAATTTGTACTGACTGTTCGTAATCACAATATTATAATTTTATTACTGTTATTAATTGCTATTAAACATTTTATACTTATTGTAAAAAAACCTAAACAAATGTTTTACTTCATGTAGCTGGAGGGACTAATATCAAAGTTACTGCGAACATCTTCTAATTAAATAGTTTTTGCTTAGTTATTTCATCAGTTATTAGGCTTAATTAGTTTATGAGATAATTTTGCTATAATAAAGCAATTACGGAACGAGGACAGGAAACAAAATCGAAGTTTTCGTAATTGATTTCCCAATCCCCAGTTCCTTTAGTGAGCAGAATTGTAGTGGACCCAATGTTTCGTAGATGAAGAAAAATATTAATAAGGATGGGTACATTAAAACCAGAAGTAGGACTACATAGATGAAAGAAATAGAAAAATTCTGAAATGACGAGGGAAGAGAAAAAAGAGAGGGAAATGGAAGAAAATGTCAGCACAATATTATAATTATTATAATCAAGGAATTGAACGGGTTACATCAGCTGCTTGTCTATGCGGATGACGTAAATATGTTAGGAGAAAATCCACAAAGGATTAGGGAAAACACAGAAATTTTACTGGAAGCAATTAAAGCGACAGGTTTGGAAATAAAGCCCGAAAAGACAATGTATATGATTATGTCTCGTGACGAGAATATTGTACGAAATGGAAATATAAAAATTGGAAATTTATCTTTTGAAGAGGTGGAGAAGTTCAAATATCTGAGAGCAACAGTAACAAATATAAATGATACTCGGGAGGAAATTAAACACAGAGTAAATATGGGAAATGCGTGTTATTATTCGGTTGAGAAACTTTTATCATCCAGTCTACTGTCAAAAAATCTGAAAGTTAGAATTTATAAAACAGTTATATTACCGGTTCTTCTGTATGGTTGTGAAACTTGGACTCTCACTTAGAGAGAGGAACAGAGATTAAGGATGTTTGAGGATAAGGTGCTTAGGAAAATATCTGGGGCTAAGAGGGGTGATGTTACAGGAGAATGGAGAAAGTTACACAACACAGAACTCCACGCATTGTATTCTTCACCTGACATAATTAGGAACATTAAATCCAGACGTTTGAGATGGGCAGGGCATGTAGCACGTATGGGCGAATCCAAAAATGCATATAGAGTGTTAGTTGGGAGACCGGAGGGAAAAAGTCCTTTAGGGAGGCCGAGACGTAGATGGGAAGATAATATTAAAATGGATTTGAGGGAAGTGGGATATGATGAAAGAGAATGGATTAATCTTGCTCAGGATAGGGACCAATGGCGGGCTTATGTGAGGACGGCGATGAACCTCCGGGTTCCTTAAAAGCCAGTAAGTAAGTTAGTATAATCAAAGAAGGTAAACTTGCGAATTATAAATAAGACAGTAAAGCAAGTGAACAGCTTCAAATACTTGGGTGTACTATAAGCAGTAACATGAGCTGCTGCCAGGAAGTCAAAAGGAGGATAGCAATGGCAAAGGAAGCTTTTAATAGAAAAGGAGCATCTTCTGCGGACCTCAGGAAAAGAACTGAGAAAGAGACTAGTAAAGTTCTTTGTGTGGAATGTGGCATTGTATGGGGCAGAAACATGGACATTACGACGAAATGAAGAGAAACGAATAGACGCATTTGAAATGTGGATATGGAGAAGGATGGAGCGTGTGAAGTGGGCAGACAGAATAAGAAATGAAGTTGTGTTGGAAAGAATCGGTGAAGAAAGAATGATGCTGAAACTGATCAGAAAGAGAAAAAAGGAATTGGTTGGGTCACTGGGTGAGAAGAAACTGCCTACTGAAGGATGCACTGGAAGGAATGGTGAACGGGAGAAGAGTTCGGGGCAGAAGAAGATAGCAAATGATAGACGACATTAAGATATGTGGATCATATGCGGAGACTAAGAGGAAGGCAGAAAATAGGAAAGACTGGAGAATGCTGGATTTGCAGTGAAAGACCTGCCCTTGGGCAGAACACTATGCATGAATGACTAATAATAGGAAGGAACGTTACTTATATTGTCGGAAAATTGTAAATTAATTCTTTATGTAGGCCTACTATTATGCACAGAACTCGAATATTATGTTTAAAATTGTGTACTGGATCTCAGTTTTTGATACGGTTCTTGAAAGCTTATTGTGATAACTCACGAATTGCATTTTGTATGTTGTCTTTGAAATCTTAAATACATTTTTATACTCGTATTGTTACCGTATGTAGTTATGCATCTTCTTTGAGAAACCGCAGAGGTAAAAAGTGAGATTAGGAAACGTGAATGATCTCAGAGGCTAGTTGTGTTTTAAATCAGTGACACCGCTTGATTGAGGGCTAGGAAGAGAGGGAATTAAAGCAATATCATGGACTGTCTTCTTATCTAACTAGTTGCCCTTTCTAGCTGAAATATTTCCTCAATGTTTTTTAAATCTTCAATGTTTTCGGAGGATTGTAAATAAATTAAAATAATGTAAAATGACCTGATCAAACACAATGGAATATTCGAGTTGTAAAAATAAGAATCTGTTAGACGCCAGTTATAAAATATAGTCAAAATAATAACTTGAGAACTAAATATTTTTGATATCCTACATACTCCTTGAATACTGACCTAGATTCCAGAAAAGAACGCTTTGTAGGAGCTGGTTGACAAAACATGAGACCGTAATTAATTATGGAAAATAGTTTACTGTTAATAGATTTCGATGAAGTGTTTGACTAAGATGAATGGAATGTATTATGGCATACAATGGAAAACATTGGTATAGCAGTATAATGTTCACAAATAATGGAACAAATATTCAAAAGTCAGCTATTAAGATGAACAATATAAATCCAAACGATAGATTCGCAAGTATGAACTAAAATGTGAAGCAAGCAAGTATTATTTTCATGTTTATTTTGATTACATTAATAATAATTACATTAAAATGTATAATTTGAAAATATTCTATAATGAAGTTAACGTTTTTCGGCAACAAGTTAAAAATTATAATATAGGCCTAATATCAGAGCAAGCTTAAGCATATAAATACTTCTAATGCTTAACGGAAGTTTTTCAAGATAAATATTACTACTTTTGACCAATAAAACGGTACGAAAGGACGTGTTTCAACCAATCATCTCTGTTTATCGCTACAATTTTATCACTTCCCTCGCATTTGTTTGTTTTTATCACTTCCCTAGCATTTGTTTCTTTGTTTGCCAACATTTCAAACTGCAACTTCTTTACAGTACTATAGGCCTAGAACATGCTTTGCGATCTTAATTTTTTTAACGCATAGACAGAAACTGAAAATGGCGGCTCCGTTCAAACGTTTTGGTGAAGCTAACATTAGTGAAATAGAATTTAAGTAAGTCAATTAATATTTATTTAATTGTATTAGAGTACTTCATTTCTTTTAATCTTTATGTACTTAGTCTGTTTTTATCACCGCCCCATCATTTGTTTCCTTGTTTGCCAACATTTCAAATTGAAAATTCTTTACGGTACGTACTATAAAACATGTTTTTCGATCGTCTTTTGTTTACCATATAGATAGTCAACTGAAATTGGCGGCTCCGTTCAAACGTTTTGGTGAAACTAACATTAGTGAAATAGAATTTTGGTAAGTCAATATTTATTGTATTAGGGTACTTTATTTCTTCTAATCTTTATATACTTTCTGCTAATCTTGTAATAGTCAATTAAATTACTCTCGAGTTTTGATTTTCTTTAGATAAATCAAAATCTTTACTGAGATTACTGTTGATAAATAAAAACCTCTAGTGTGATTGTGGATAAACTATACAGTTCCCACTGTGTGTGCCCAGCAATAAACCTAAACCTATATCAGACAGCAGTAAGGTTATACAGTAATATGTGCCGTAATAGTTACTGCAATTTCTTGATTATCTTGTCAATGGAGATGACGAAACACACCATGAGCTCTAAACTAAAACAGTACAGTCTCTACTTGTTTTTAATTCGGTTACTTAACAAGGCTGTATCATCTGCAAGCTTATTTACAGTCGATGGACTTTATGATGTCAAGATGAGGTCGAGGATTCGCCATGGGATTATTTGACATTCGCCCTACAGTTTGGGGTAATCTCGGGGAAAATCCAACCAGGAAATCAATCCAAGTGGGTATCGAATCTACGTCCGAGTACAGCTTTGAATCAATAGCCGAATTATTCTGTCGACTGAGCTACACTAGTGACTGTCTCTCATTAATGAAGGAGCGGTCTCAGATTGGCTATCGACGGTTGATGTGGCAGAGAAGTTCGGGAAATTTTGGTTTTTGTTAATTCACTGAAATAGAAGTGAGGTTCTTCACTAACCGTTTCTTATGAAAGTTTTCTTATACTACTATAATACACCCATGTGCAAACTGAAGTCAGTTGGTACTTCGATATGCAGTGAACCTTAGACAAGGTAAATTTCGTATGGATAAGCAAGTCCGTTTTTTAAATCATCTGCAAAGAAGTTCCAGATATGTCAAATTTTTGACGTACTGGCTTCTGAGTACTGTTTGTCACAAACCTACAGAAGAGTTCTATGTTCTCTCTTAATGCTAGAAGTCTTATAGCATTCTCATCGAGATTCATGGGGAACATTTCCCGGAGCACAAAACTGAACACCGTTTATAGTATTGTTGTCGGTTATGAGTTATGACTATAAGGGACCAATGCTGGAATTATAATATTAGCCTATAAACTATTAGCCTATATAACTTAACCAACGTGAGTATTCTTATTATTATCATCATCATCATCATCATCATCAACATCATCATTATCATCGAGAAATTCAAAATTGCATCAGACACCTGAAACAAAACCTATACCGTAGCTGTATGTACATGAATCCTAGAACTTCTCTTGAAATGCGTTCACTACTTTGGAGTGCTCTGTAAAAGAACTGTGGAGGTCTATTTTGCATGAAATTTGTCGTACATGCATTTGTATACATGAAAATGTTCACGTATCTTTTAAACTAGACGCTGCATATAATTTTTGTCATAATTTTCTTTATCTGAGTATAGTTTTCTACAAGATCTGCTAATTTTGTCAAGTAAGTGTCGCAATATTTCGTTTCCACCATATTATTATTATTATTATTATTATTATTATTATTATTATTATTATTATTATTATTATTATTATTATTATTATTATTTCATGGAAATGATATCATGCTTCCTTAACAAAGAAGATGGATCGGCCAAGGTGAAAGGATGGACAACCTGTCCAAATATAGAGCGACAGGAATAGGAGATAGAGGTCGTCCGCAAAAAGGTTGCGGACCAAGTTGGATTCTAAAAATCTTGGGGATGGAATAGTCTTTTAAGACCAAACCTTGATGTTGCTTTTTGTTACTGTCCGCTAACCAAGAGAAAATCCAGTGCAAGAATGTGTCGAGCATTAAGTCATCTGCTGGAGCGGAAGACAAGAGTAAGGAGTATAATGATTAATGACAATTCAAAAACATGCGCCTTCATTTTGCAGGTCCACTAGTTGTATCCAAATATTAAGCTATCAAATGTTACGAAAGGCATATATTTATGTTATGTCAGATGCGCTTGGATCCGCATGTGCAATTGGATATCAACAAGCTTCTCCCGCATGCCTCAGATCGCTGCTGAGACTTTCTCCTGGTTCGCGTTACTACAACTACTACTAATTACTGCTAAAGATTTCGCTAATCTGAGAAATAAGTGTTGAAATATAACTTAAAGAAGATCATGAAGGAAGCCATAATTTCGTTAACTGTTGATTAACAAGGTATCAGAAATGCATAGATATAGAATAAAATCTATCTAGAGAAATACTACTCAGTTTTGTGCCTCTTGGGGGTAAGATGATTAATTCACCGCTGGGCACGCACTTGTCGGCAGCTCTTCCTGACCCAACTCCAGTCACCTGCTCAGGCTCAAAGCAAAGTCATTATTTTTCCGAGTTATCGCCACGTACTTCACCTTGCGTGCACACAGTGGCCAATTGTGTCAAGAACCTCATTTGCGTGTCCATTAGTATGTGCAACATTTCCGATAAGTGCAGATTCACCGAGCCTAGCCGCTTACTTGACTCTATAACAGTTGCAAGTTCTCAACTTCGATCTGTCCCTTTAGTGTGTCAATGTAATTCTTACGTTGTGACTCTGTTTCTTTATTATACCTGTCAAATACAAAGTTTAATTGCTTACAATTGTTTCAGATTTCCCTTTATTGAAGGTCCCTGAATAATTTCACATCTTAGTATTTTATGTCTTAATTTTTAACGAGTAGTTAGGCTGGTTTTCTCTAAGACTTTTTTAATTGAAAGTGTGCATTTCTCTACGATACCGCGCTTTTGATTAATACTATTTATTAATATTACTGTTACGGTGACTGTGGCTAGCGTCACTTTCTCTCGCATATGTTTGTTCATATTTTAAATGTTCCCTGTGGTGGCTGAGTGGCCAGACTCTCAGCCTCTTACCCAGACGATCGAGGTTCTAGTCTCGGTCAGATCTGGGATATTTCATTAATATCTACAGTAACATGGTGGACAAGGTCGCAGTTGGGGGTTTTCTCGGGACTCTCCCGTTTCCAAATATTAGGCATCGACATCATTCCATCAACATTTCTCCATTTTGTCATCATTCCATGAGCGTATTCCGAATCTCAGCGCTGAGCAATCCGATGGCATCACGGTGTTTCGAATTTCAACGATGATGTCACTGATGCTCCACCCATGTCGCACCGGTACCATCAGCTTGTAATAATTGTGGTAGTATCCCTCAGCCGCCGTCAGTGAATCTGATTGGTTCTTATATAATAGACGAATGACATCGTGCACTGCTGTGTCACGGTGGTGTGTTCTGCTTTGGTTCTGCTGTATTGTTTGTAATGAGCACAACGTAAAAGAAATATGTTAATGGCTTATGAAAAAACATATCAACGGACCAGTTATTACTACTGGTTCAAGAAATAAATTGTTTATTCTCTCTTTTCTTTGAACGAGATGACAGTACGGAAATTTCGCAAAATCTTGCTAACGTAGCACAGACAACAACTTGTACAGCCGCCATGTTAGCCATTGAACCTTCCAGCAGTATTGTTCCTATTTCGCTGCAGCGTGACGTCATCGATGTCCACCGGTCCGGTGAGATTCGGAATACGCACGTCTGCTAGCTACGCACAAGAGGACTGGCCTTAAGGGCGAGTGATCGTCAGCTCGAAACCTCTGTACGCAGCGAATCTTAGTGCAGCCAACCGGTGTGTGTTTGAGAATGTGTCTAGCTAGAGGGTTAGATCAGCGGTCGTCAGCGCAGAGCACCCTGGGGCTAGCGTCTATTACCCGCGGAAAACACAGTGCACCATGGTGCACTCGTAGCTGCTAGCGGGTATGCTCTCTATCTCTTCCTGCTGCACGACGGGGCACACGGTACGGCACCACTTACCCTTTGCACATTTCAGCTAGTGCTGACGACCACTAGGTTAGATTTTGGGAGGTTGCGGTGCTGGTTCGTAGAGGTCCCTCCCGAAATAAAATTCAGTTGAGTTCATATTTTAACTACAATGAAAACAAGTAGCAAAAATCGCTTACTTACTTAGATTGTATGGCATAGAAAGACACGAACCTAACGCCATGTCATTTGGATGGGGTATTTCTGCTTACTTCCGGGAATAGAACTTTGTTAAGTAAAATCTGTAGGAAGAAATGCTACCTCCTTAACCACTACTGAGAACTTGAAAGGCTTTTCTGAATCATCTATCAGGTGAAAGCCAAGTTCCAGTTCAGAAACGTGTTAACATTCTTACAAGTATATAAACAAGAAATCAATGTAAGTGTACGTCAGTCATCTATTGTGACCCTGTTCTGAGTATCACAGACTTTGTAAGGTTACAAAGCAATCAATAATTTTACAATTGTCGGTTAACATCGTTACGTTCCGTAGTCGGTACTTATTTTAATGGTGTCCATGGGATAGGAATTGCTTTGTACTGAGGCAGGAGGTGTGGTATTAACGCTTGTAAGGCACACACCAATAACAATGGGAACATGTAGCTCAAACACGTGTCATAAACAGCTATGTGGACGCGTCAGAAAAACATACAAAGGATGGAAACCTGATAATATAACAAAGACGATAAATTAAACAGGGGCGTTGGCGCTCCACTTACCCATTTCACCACTTTCCCAACTCCAAAGAGCAGCGCACCCCATTTAGCTTTCATAAGCATAACGTTCTTTATTTTTATAACACACTGTTGGTTTATTTATGACGAGAGAGTGAAATGATACTCTTTCGGTGGCTCTACAGTCTATACTCTACAGCAGACATCCTTGGAGGTCTAGCATTTACCGTGCTTATATCTGGCCTGAAGATTCCTCGAGTTCTAACATAATGTCGGTAGATTTCTGAGGTGGTAAAAATTTCCTCGGATCTAATAAAACTGGACTTCTCATGTCATGAATGTGGCAAATGAAAGAATCAGGCATACTGACCAATTCCGCGTCTGTGGGTCAAGTGCTAGAGCGCTAGTCTTCAATTCTTCCATCCAGTCGGTCCGGGTTCGATCCCCGGCCACGTCGTGGCGGAATTCGTTGTGGACAAAGCAGACGTTGCAGAGGGTTTTCTTCGGGCTAATCCCGTTTCCATCTATCATTCCACCAACTTTTCCACCTCCTGCTGATTTCATATATTGTCTGCAATAGTAAAAATAGGCTAGGGTGAATGAAGCCTTGGGAGTAGTTCGAGTTTCCGATGCTGATACAGGAAGGGGATTTGCTACGGGATTTGAGACATCCCAGGTTACTCGTGTGCTGATGCGACCTGGCTCTATCAGGGACTGAGGCAGGATGGCCCACCTGTCAGCCGACGATGACAAGAACGGTTTGAGGCTCCGGCCCCTGGGACTTAATCAGGCTACTCGACCGCGAAACGGGACTTGGCTCTATCAAGGGCTAAGGCAGGATGGGTCATCTTGTGAGACTTGGATAATCATCGCATATAAAGGGTGTTAAAAAAGTATCCAATATTTTAGGATGCGATAGTATGCATCAAAACAAGAAAAAAATGTCTAATAAACATGGGTCCTATAACACATACTTTCTGAGATCTGAACACTTGTTCATAGGAGGTGCTCAATGTGACGTCCATTTATGGCAATGTATTTTTCTGGCCTACAATACAGCAGGCTACCAGATAATCATACCGTAGTTGACATCCCTGGCATGGAATACTGATACGGCAAGGAATACTGAAAAGAAAAGTTTGGTGTGTGGGCTGATGAAAATCCCATGCAGTTGAAGAAACAAGGCTTCAGCACAGATTCTCAATCAATATAAGTCGTTCTTGGTGATAGATTAAGGGCCATACGTGTTATCACAGAGATTAACTGGGGCTAGTTATCAGGAATTCCTTATTAACGTATTGCTGGAGTAGGTGCCATATCAGCAAAGACTACAGCTGGGTTCATGCATGATTACACACCAGCACATTTTGTCCGCAATGAGCGTGAACACTTGACACTGATATTTCAGGACCACTGGATTGATTGGGGAGGCCACACACCTAGGCCTGCTTGTTCCTCAAATCTAAATCCTCTAGACTTTGGTTATCAAGAACAACCAGATCAATTTCAAAGAGTGCGTGATTCCTTACGCCGAAGGGCAGAAGAATGCATTGCCATGAATGGACGTCACATTGAGCATCTCCTATGAATAAGTGTTCAGACCTCAGAAGGTATGTGTTGTAGGACCCATGTTTATTAGACATTTTTTCTTGTTTGATGCATACTAGCACCTCCTAAAATATTGGATACTTTTTCTTAACATACTGTATAGGGCACACAGTGGACCAAAATGTCCCTAAGTGTACAGACCAGACCCGCTTCCGGTCCTGGTAAAGCCATGGAAGCCAAATAGTGATCAGAATTGTTCCTCATTCAGCCAGTTATTTCTGTAGGTCATTATCCTTATTTGAATCAGTATTCGTTACAATTTTAGTCACAATTTTTGTAATAGGCCTATTCAAGTTTGTTCTTATTTCATAATATTTATAGTTGGGCTTGCGGTTTGGCGTTCAAATGACGTGATTTTTTGTTCTTAATGGATCTACAGATAACTAAAATAGTACTTGAATTTTGTTTAAACAACAATTTTTTTTTTTAACTTTCCCACAACTTTAAATTACATGACTAGTGTTATTTTAACAAATGCCGGTTCATTTAGATTTCAGAGACATCTACGGGACAGGTTATATGAGGAAGTTCCGTTCTCTGAGAGTTAAATCAAGAAACAAAATAGAAAACTTTAAGTTATAATCATTCAAATGCTGCAGTAGTCGAGGCATCCGCCACCCATCATATTGGAACATTAAGTAGGGCGCTTTGAAGTCTTTTGAGAGGAATCTTAAAACTTTCTTTGAAAGTAAGAACCTTACAGCCACGCTAAAAGGCCCCAATGGACATAGATTGCTAATATAAAAATTTTTATATCGTCCCACATGAATTTTGCCCTCAACATTCTGATACACTCTATATTAATTGCACAGAGTAAAATGTTATGTTTTATTTAAGGACGCTCGCAACTGCAGAGGTTATATCAGCATCGCCGGATGTGCCGGAATTTTGTCCCGCAGGAGTTCTTTCAAATGCCAGTAAATCTACTGACATGAGCCTGTCGCATTTAAGCACACTTAAATGCCATCGACCTGGCCCGGAATCGAACCCGCAACCTTGGGCATTGCACAGAGTATGTAGGCTAGTATTAATAGGTAATAAAGTAGTAATAATTTATTTAACGGCGCTTTTAATTGCAGGGATTGTTCGGCGTCGAAATTCAACGTTGACGAGAAATGGTCATCAAATTTTACCCGGAGCCCTCTGTCAGGGATAGGGTTCCTTTACATATCTAAATCTGTGACACGGATCTGTAGTGTTAGGCTATTTCAATCTAGGAGGGAGGCATGATAAATATTTTATCGCCCTTTAAAAGCCTTTGTCGTAGGTTGGGTATGAACTCACGAATCTGGCTAGAACACAGAAGAAAGAAATATGAGACACAAGATAAAGGTTATGTTAAATCGAGATTCAATTACCCTATCTGTTGTAAATTAGGGAATGAAAGTTACTGTACATTTGTGTGTAAAACAAGTGCTCAGAAATAAAAATATCGATAAGAAAATATAGGTATTTATTCCAGCGCAATTTTTACTTTCAATTCCCATTTCTAATTCATATAAAGAGTCTTTTCCTATCAGGAAAAGGAATAATATTCTAAGGCAATTTTGACATGAATGATGTAACAACATGAAGAAAATAATAACATAGTTAAAATGTGAAGATTTAATATAGAAAATGAATAGGAGTTTATATATAGAAGAAATAAACACATCACATTGAAAGTTAGCCAAATGTGACATTCGATGTTGGATTTTTACACTACGCCAAGAATATTAACAATTAATATTACATTTTCTTGCCACTTTAGTAAATTTCCCTTAAATTCTCTCGATGGGCTATTAATGCGGATTTTTTCAATATATTACCATTCAAATGTGGTATATAAACATCTAGACATTGAAATGATAACAGGCTTTATCCACTGAAAAGTTCAAAATTTAATTATGGACAGTATATCCATGAGTGTAAGCGGTTTGTAATCAGCAATAAATACATAGTGCCACATTTTCCTAGGGGGAAAAATCGGAATTTCTGTGTTGAGAACGATAACAAAATAGAGCTAGGCTATAGAGAAGGACATTTCTCCATCCTGTTTGTTCAGCAGTAGTAAATAGAGTTATTATTTCGCAAAATGGATTGCAATCTAATAACAATCTAAATTCGAGTGCCGAGAGGAACTGGCTCAAATATCGGCAAAGTCATCACTTCGCAGTTAATTGATGCTGGTATTATGAGCATTAAAAACGACCAAAAACTCTCCACGCCATCAGCGGTTAAAGCAGAAAATACCCCGTGTATCCATCCTTATGAAAGTGATTTCATAGTCG
This sequence comes from Periplaneta americana, assembly GCF_040183065.1. Classification (NCBI taxonomy): domain Eukaryota; kingdom Metazoa; phylum Arthropoda; class Insecta; order Blattodea; family Blattidae; genus Periplaneta; species Periplaneta americana. The sequence goes on from NC_091125.1 coordinate 25,057,192, forward strand.
ATTTCAACCTGTGTGCGTAGAGCGTGATTTTATGTTTTGCGATTTGAAGGATAGAGAGTAGAAATTTAAGTTCATTTAGTTCTCGTACTGCCGTTACACTTTATTGAATAATATTGCATTAGCGTTATTCTCCCCTTGATGTGGTGGTAAAAGGACTGACGAGTCTGTTTAAAAAGTATCATGAATATTTATATAATGAAGGTAAAGTTTTAGGGTCAACCTGTCTGTTGATAAAATAAAAAGTGGGCTATTACGACATTTAATATCCATATAAGGTGAAAATTTGTCTTAATCGTTCGCTGTGGATGCAATTGTAGTGGACATTGCTACAAAATCAACGGACCATTGTCCTCGGTGGTCTAGTGGTTACCGTGCAGGTTTTTGGATTCGAAATTTGTAGATTAAAATCCGACCGACTGCAATAAAATCCTTAGCGAGACTTCTTTCCGATAGGGAAGTAATTTTGAGTATCGTTTTGTAGATTCATGGCGCACAAAAGAACAAAATCCTGATATAGAGCTTCCGGCAACATTTGTCGCCAATTTTCGCCGACGATGAAGTTTGAGCTCCATAACGTTTGCAGATGACTGCAACATTAAATAAAATATTGCTACTACTACTACTATTACCAACATTACTACTACCACTACTAACTCTACCGCCACTACTATCACTACCATCATTACTACCACCACTATCTTGTAGATACTACCTCTACCACACTTACAACTACCATAATTACTACTTCTACTACTACTACTACTACTACTACTACTACTACTACTACTACTACTACTACTACTACTACTACTACTACTACTACTACTAATAATATTATTATTATTAATAGTAATAATAATAATAGTAATAGTAATAATAATAATAATGCTACTACTACAGTTTTGGGAATTAATAAAAAGATATAGTCTTTTTTTTGAAGTTTTAAAAGGTTTGCTACTACCGCCTCTACTATTATTAGACACTACCAGTACCATCACTATCACCACCACTACTATCACTACTACCACTATACTACCACTATTACCAAAAAAGAATGAGAAATTTGAAAATTATATCAAATAAAAACAATGGTAAAAAAGATAAAAAAAAATGAAAAAACAAATTAGAGATCACAAAGACTCAGGAATTGGTAATAGACTATAAAGTTATAACAAAATATCCACTGAAATAGATCACAATGAGATTTTTCTTTTTCTTTGGTATTTTTAGAAGATTACTGTAAACAAAAATAATGGAAAATGACGCTTATAAAATACAAGGTTGCAATATTCGAGCCATATAAATAGAAACCTGTTATATGCTTTCAATAAAATATTTGTTCAAATAACAACTTTAGAACTAAATATATTTGGTATCTACATATTCTCTGATTACTGAAAGAGATTCCAGAGAAGAACAGCTATATAGCAGTTGGTTTGGAAACTTTGGTTCATTATTAGGATTATGTCTAGTAATACAAACTGCTACAGGATTATTTTTGGCAATACATTATTGTCCTAATATTGAAATAGCTTTTTCAAGAACTGCTCACATTTGCCTAAGGATGAGATAATAATTATTATGGAAAATCGTTTACGATAGTGTTTCACAGTGAATAATTGGATAATTATAGTATTATGGTATAAAATGGAATGTATTGATGTATCAATACATTTAATACACGATAATAAAATGAAACAAATATACACAAACACAGCTATTAAGACTAACAACTTTATTCAAATTGTTATCCAATTTATAGATATGAACTAAAACGTGAGGAAGGCCACTCTATAAATTAGTTTTATTTACATTACATTATTATGTTATTAAAATGTATATTTTGAAAGTAATCTATAATAAAATGAAAGTTTTCTATAATAACAAAGAATATAGCCTAATAGAAGAAGCCAAGGCATGTAAATACATTTTTAATGGCAGTTCTTCAAGATAGATATATTTTGATAAAGTCTACAGATCTCACTCTCAGTGACGCTAACCCTAGGCTGAAAAACAAGAAATGATACACAAATTAAATTTTAATACAGTAATGCCGTTGCCTGACTTACATGAAAGTGAAACAGGGTACCTGTGTAGAAGTGGAGAAGAATTATCGATTTTTCGGAAATAAAACTCCTTCGCTCATTTTCTGTGTTTTCATACTAAATTGTGAAGTTAATAAATACATAAGAAATGGAATAATTATATACAGTGGATAGACGTTATTGATTACAAGATGAAGAATGGAATAACTCCACACTTACGTAATTCGTATAGTCCCAAGCGAGAAGTGGCCGTTAAATTGCACCTGGAACTATCCCTTTTGGAAATAAAGTTCTCCGTTTTATTACAAATCTACGACAGAGTCTGTCCGATTACTTCCCTTGCTATGGACGATCTTCCAAAGATTTGTATCACTCTTAAAATTGTATCGTTCTCGACAGGTTTTGAAGCCGAACTCCTCGAATACAGTGGAAAAATGCAAACCACTAGACCAACTAGCGGAATACTTTAAGAACTAGGATGTGCTAAAATAGAGGAATCATTTGGAATGAATTGTGTCGAACTGCCCAAAGTGATGTTTGAACACCATTGGAGAAAAGAGAACCTGAACGGACGATTTCTGCTGTGGAGGTGAAACAGATTGCATGAAATACAATCTTGAAAGTGGTAGCGGTGGTGGTCCTTTGTATCTCAGTTAATAGAAAATAGAATTACAAAAACGGGTATCATTATTAAAGTGGAACAAATTGTATACACAAGACGTATGATAAAATATCTTTAAAATATTTCACCTTTACTTATCATACTCAACATCTTCGACACTTCCTATTTCACAGAAATATTTCTTACTATGATATTAAGTTATTATTATTGTAAATTAGGATTATTTTTATGTTCCCTCGTTTACTTTTGTGACTTAAATATTGTTTTTTTTATTTTAGTTGGTTATTTGACGACGCTTTATCAACATCTAAGGTTATTTAGCGTCTGAATGAGATGAAGGTGATAATGCCGGTGAAATGAGCCCGGGGTCCAACACCGAAAGTTACCCAGCATTTGCTCATATTGGGTTGAGGGAAAACCTCGGAGAAAACCTCAACCAGATAACTTGTCCCGACAGGAAATCGAACCCGGGCCACCTGGTTTCGCGGCTAGACGCGCTAACCGTTACTCCACAGGTGTGGACTTTAAACATGGTTTGAACTATAAATAATAATGAATACTATAAATGTATGGAAATATTTGGAAATTAACTTACAAAAACACAATGAGGACAAATAAATTACTTCTTATAAACACTAATGGAAACAATTCTTTGTTATATTGATGAAAATGAGATTTCGAGATTTCCGATAAAATTCTCGCCATTTCTTTTCTCTGAATATTCCTGTTACTATTTGCTCCAAAAGGATGAAGGTATAGTTAATGCTTGCCTACATGAATTACTCATCACAACTATACTTCCACACTGACTTGTCAATATCTTTAGAATAATGTTTGAAAGGCAATGAAGAAATGAACTGAAATTACTTTACCTGCTTTTATTTTCTATTGGCATATTATTGTGCCACTGTTCTTCCATATTAACTTCATGAGGTTTTCTATTCGTTACTCCTTATAAAGTCAAAACTGGTTGGAGTGTACATACTGTTAAAATGTGTAGCTCTTTCAAAAGCCATGCCGTTGAGTTATGGTTCCACCTAGCGTGTTTGTCCTTTGATGATGCCTTTGATAGGGACCTAGCTTCCTGCTGACGTCATGTTACAGTAGTTCTACTGTCTGTCTACTTAATGTATGTCGAAAATATAAAAAAGTGCTCAGGATACACTTCATTGTGCCGAGTGATTCTGATATAATGCAACATTCTTGTAGACAAAGTTTTGGTAATTGTTAGGGTATATTTTGTATAACTTACAATGAACGTAAATAATATGCTACAATTTAACTTTTTAGACAGTCATTATTAAAAGTAGATCTTTTAACGCTAGGCAAGTTTGTTAGAAATTGACTATTATACGGTATAGTGCGAAAGATACTTTTAACTCTAGTGCGAAAAGTATGTTTAATACGTTTAACTATTTGCATATCTTGTCAATTGTTTGCCATCAAATATCATACGGCAGCAAATTGCAATCGACAAATAACGCAGTTTAAATAATGGCATGTCTGCTCTGCCATTAAAAATAACTGTTTTTAATATAAAAACGCACAGAATTTTAAATAAATTACCCTGTGAACTATTCGCTCCTTCTCAATTTCGCAACAAATGCCATGTCTGGTAAGCCATCATTGCACTTCACCTTTTAATACAGAGACTGATAGGAGTTTATTTTTTTGTTTATCATCGTTGGGGGCATTGTACAACACAGCAAAACTTTTTGGGTATGGTGCTGGTATTATTTGCGTTGTTATCTATTTTGTGGTTTTCCCTTAATTAATTTCATTATGATAATCTCACATGTTAGATTTTACATCATAGGTCTAATCTTGAACTCTTCTATTCCTTCATACTTGTCGTCTCGCTTCACTTACCTTTCTTCCCACCACAATCTGAACACACGCTCTCGCCATGAAACAATACTAACAATACCATCCCATCGCATCTCCTCATACTCATCCTCTTTCACAATGGCCCTGCCAAGACTCTGGAATTCGTTACCTGCTAGCATCAGGGACTGTCGAAATAAAATTGAATTCAAACGCAAACTTACTAGGCACTTGGTCAGTAATTGACTCGTTCAGACATGGTTTCTTGTAAATAGTTCTCTTTATCTATCACAAATATTTCAACATCCGGTAATTTCATCACTATAGAATTTTGTTATTCTATGTTTAATTTGTAATTCAGTAAATACAAAAATATTCTTTGTTCTTAACTTCTATGATAAAATGTCTAGCTTTCATTAATCAGGTAATCTTGTCGTACTTTAATTTTTATTGTAATTGTAATTGTAAATTTAATATTAATTGTAATTTTATTGTTCATATTAGAGTTGTAATCCTCTGGTAGAGGGGCAGAGAAGACCTGATGGCCTTATCTCTACCAGGTTAAATAAATAAATACTACTACTACTACTACTACTACTACTACTACTACTACTACTACTACTACTACTACTACTACTACTACTACAGTAGGAAAGCGCTAGAAATAAATCCTTTTATTGCCAGCAGCATGTGCAACTATTACTCTTTGATCGGGACAATCATTCATTACTGTACACACAGGACATCTTTACATCCTGCCAACACTTTATGAATAGTGCAGTGTATGAAACTAGGCCTCATCAAGATATAGTGACCGATTTTTGTCAGTTTTCTGTTATCATCAACCTTAAACAAGCAACATATTTAGCCACTATATCGCATTTTTCAATATTTACATTTGTCATTACTTTTCACAAAGGAATATTCCAACGATTTTGTTAATTTTAGAACTATTTCCCTATTACCTCTAAAACCTATTTCCTCTGGCACACTTTATGTCGTCTGGAAGAGTTGGAATGTTTTTATATATAGAAATAGTTGTGAAAATGACCAATAATAATAGCCTATACTTATCTATGTCGTCGACTTCGAATTTCTTCATCGCTACTCTATCTATTTTCCGAGGTGTTGATGTTTATAATAATTTATTTTCTGCAACCTTCCCATCTTTTCGAATTTTACTTATATTTTTGTTTACTGTAAGCATTTCTGCAGCATGTTCATTAAACTGACCTAAAATAATTTTCAAACTATTTTTTCTCTACCTCACAAGACCGTTTCACATTATAAATGAAAAGCCTGGATGCACTATTAAGAACTGACCTACCCGCCGCCATTACACATTCCTCACATCATGCTGAAGAGTTGTCATTTGAAGCTCTCCGCTCAACGGAACGGCACGGCTGTAATTCACAGTGTCGCCGTCTTATTATAAGCTTGATCGACTAGTATGTGAGTATGTGTATGTATATTTGTGTGTGTCTGTAATTTAAAACCTAATGCTTTGTCTCATACATTTCTGTTTGCAGTTTTTATTACTGCCATAAAATAATTAATGGTGGTGGTGGTGGTGATGATGATGATGATGATGATAATGATAATAATAATAATAATAATAATAAATTAGCAGTTAGAACAGACCTGCAGAACTGTAGCTTCTTAGAGCTTTCGTACCCCTTCTACTCCACCTACCTTTTCTATCAGTGTGGTCATAGCATTCTAGTTGCACTCGGCTGTATCAACATTCATTCTCGCGGTGGGAGGTACACAATACGCTATTAAGAACTACAAATGAACAGATAATAAAATCCTTAGGAAAATATCTTTGGAAAGTAAGAGAAAAACGAATGAGGGAAATAAATAAGTTAAAAGACGTGTAAAATAAATTTTAAAATATATGTGTGCTTATAATGTAAGAAGGTCTACCCAGCTAATAGGGATTATAAAGAATGGACACTTCGCGTCGGTACCTTTGATGTAGCCGGACTGATTTCAATGACCTTCAAGCCAGCTAAAGCGTCAGATTCTGCTTTCTCCCTAGAGTTGGCGCTGACATTACACCAGCTAGCAGTCGACACGGCGGAAATATAACACATACAATTAATACATCTAGGTACATTATGTACGCAAATAAAATAAATTGGATCCATAAAATAATAAATCCTTCATTAACTGCAATGTCTAGACTCTAGAGTTCCTTTATAATGAGAGTTGAGACGTTGACCCCAACAACAATTAAAATTTGTAATGATTTGATAGCGCTGAAAATGGAAAAACAAAACTCTTACGAGAAGTAAAATCATATACCTATATTATATTATTATACAAATATTAAACGAATTCGATACTTAATTTTATAATGTATTATATTATGTTATAATATAATGTATTATATCTTAAATAGAAAATATTATTATTACAACTAGTTTGTCACTGAGAAATAAGGAAAATCTGTTAACTTGAATTTATTTGAAGCAAAGTGTTACTGGATTACGCAATAAGGTAGGGGATGTTTGGATCCTGTGCCTCAACTCTATTCTCAATTATTATCTTAGCGTATGCTCGATTACACTACCTCTAGCGCTTGAAAGTGGAATTATCCGCTGGCGCACAGAGAAACAAAACACAGGAAAATTCGCTTAGTGTCCATTCTTTATAATCCCTATTCGCTGGTCTACCTATGTATATATTATAAATTGTATGTTGTTAAATGAGTGATAGCTATATGACCGGAGGTCAATGCTGTCATTCAACATTGTAACGCACTGCAAGCAAATTAATGAACGAATGAACGAACGTACTGTAGTTTGAAGAGAACTGGAACATTGCAAAATCTAACCCCATGAAGAAATACTACTTCCAAAGGAAATGGGAATATGATTATTTTGTTGTTGAAGAAGACGAAAGAATTGCTTATTTACTGTGCCCCATCCAATTTATTTATACTCGTCATTTCAATATTAAACGACATTTCAACAAAAATTATGGAAAAGTCAAACTTTCGGGTAAGTTCATTATTACGAACTGTATATTGAATATTTTATTTATATACTGTTAAATTAAGGACATCACTCCTTGTGTTCACTTTGTATTGAAATAAATAGTGAAATTTATATTAACTTTCAAGGTCATTTACTCAAATGTTACACATGTATGTTTCCGCAGATGATGGTAGGAGGAAAGTTTTGGAAAATCTAAAGCAGGTTAATCGCAAAGAAATCTCAAAGAATCTACCGACAGAAAATCTAGCATAATCGTAAACCTTGAAACGATGTAACGCATTATAAATACAATGACTTCATTACAATCCTTTTTGAAAATTACATTGCCACCACTGATGGATCTTCTACACGCAAAGAATGTCAACAACTATACGCAGAAGTCGATCATCCCCAATAGAAGTGGAGTGAGGCTGACGTCATATTTCCCCTACTTACGGGTTCTGCAGGCCTGAGTTAGAAGCAGAGCTGAAAAGAATTCTAAGGTCTAATATGTCAGGATTACGATAATACCTTTACTTCATGATATTTTTAAGGAGAATCTTGTTTCGTCATCCCCATATATGACGATGGATGTCATTATAGGGAATTGTATTTTGTTGGCTATTCTACAAAATGGTATAGGCCTATTGGTGTTGATGCCCTAATACTCTCGCAAGTTCTTCAACCAAGATATTCGATGACGATCAGGACCATGGCTTTCTGATATTTTTTACAAGAATCCTTATTTCTCTCTTCCCTTCAGCTGGAAAAAATTATCAAGTATTCTTCTCTACGCCGTTGAAATTACTTTTGTCTGTTTATCCATCCTACAAAACACTTCGATACTAGCAATTTTATCCACCCATGAAATTCTCAACATTCTCCTATACACCAACTTTCGAATGCCTCGAGTTTGCTTGTTTTGCTCTTGTTAAGAGTGCAAGCTTCCATGCCGTGTAGGGGGAATGGGAACTCGTAGTCAAACTTGCAAATTCCAGCCTAAGGTTCATGCAACACAGGATTTGACTGATATTTTAGAAAGCTGTGCGAGGTTGTTCTAACCCTGAGCTTATCTATATTTTGCACTCCCAATTGTTGTTGACATGACGTCCTAGATATTTGATACTATTGACTTGTTACGAAGCACCACTTACTTGGATGTTATGTAGTGATGTGTTTGGATGTCCACCCATGACAAGGATTTTAGCTTTTACAGGACATTGTGGGACATACCTACTAATAAATCATATATTTAGGTATTCCAGTATAATCAATTCTTGTGCTTGTATACAAGCATGTGAATACCAGTTCTTGCATAGGATATCGTAATTGAAGAGTCCACTGCAAGAATGATGGATGTCATTTGGAATACATTTTGCAGGAGACGTAACTGAAAGTTTGAAATGCTTAGCGCTCAAAGCTTAACTGTGATTTTCCGATCATTACTGGACAATGACTATCAGTGTTAATGCCATATAACTCTCTAGGTACATTCTATATACCGGTATCTTAAGCTATGCATTGACAGTCTTGGTTCATTTTCGACAAGAAAGTGACATCCATCATCCTTGCAGTGGACTCTTCAATTGAAGCGTCGTCTGGAAGAACGTTGTAAGTTACAAAATTTTCATTCGGCGTGTTTCCGTGCAATAATGTTGTATGTCATGTTACTTTGCTATACTTCTTGGCTTGCAACTGTCCATCAATGCAGTACGTGAAATTTGTCCACTCAAAAGTTTGTTACCCTCATAAGAACAACTTGTACGCGTACACATTTTTGCAGCTCCTGTAAATTTTACCAAATGTAACTTATAACGTTGTTCCAACCGACCACAGTGTGCAATTTCCTTAATCTAGCTGGACAAAATCAATAACTTCTTTTCTAAGTAACAGATTTTCATGAAACTTTGTACAGAACTTAAAGGTAACGTATTTTATATGATTACCAACTCAGGTTACTTTTGTGTGAGAACTACCCTTTCATAGGGGTTGAATTTAGAAAAAATTAGCGACTTCTTTTCTTTCTAACATATTTTCATGAAACTTCACATAGAACTTAAAGGTAACGTATTTGATATGATTACGAACTCTGATTACGTTTCTGTGAGGGAACTACCCTTTCGTAGGGGGTGAATTTAGAAGAAATTAATGACTTCTTTTCTTTCTAACATATTTTCATGAAACTTTATACAGAACTTAAAGGTAATGTATTTGTTATGATTACAAATTCTGATTACGTTTATGTAAGGAAAACTACCCTTTATATTTGGCGAATTTAGACAAAATTAATTTTTTTCTATCTAACATAATTTAATTAAACTTTATGAACAACTTAAATGTACTATATTTGAATTGTGGACAAACTCGGATTATGTTTAAATAAGAAAAAACTACCTCTTTATAGGGGTAAATTAATAATTATGAATATAATTAAATATATTCAAATTTAATATAAACATGCCCCTTATCCTTGAAAATTTACTTTCAATAAACAATTAGGAATTCATGGCATATTCATTAATGTTCGAAAGTTGAAGGTAATCGAACGTAAAATGGAGTAAAATCAGTTATTCTTAGCTCATTTATGAAGTAATTTGATTAAATATGTACAATATTGCGAAATTTATAGCAGCTTTTTACAGTCTAAAGGTAAGATATTGCTGATCCTGGTTGCTCTTTGTGGAGATGCTTCTGACAATAAAATTCTTTTACAATGTCTGCTGCACATAGCTTTCCTGCTGCTCTTAAAGTTGACTCTGCAGGGAAAGAAATTTCCTCCGGACTAAGGTCTCCTATTAAAATTTTGAACTTTACTTGTTTTGCTCTTACTGCTGCTTTTACTGAATAGTATTCTTGGACGATCCCTACTCGGCTCAGATGTCGCATCCACAGGCATGAAAGCAAAAGAAATTCATATTTTTTTTTCAGGGAAATTGAAGTCTTTATTTAGCGAGTCAGATTATATTTTAAAAATCCTTTCTTACTTCTATGGTACTTTAACCAGCGGGACAGAATTTTCGATGAAAAATGGCTGATGGCGTTCTTAATTTTATTTTCAATATCACTGGAAATGTCTTTCAGTCCTAATGGAGTTACAATATTATTTAAAATCTCGTTAGTCCTTGATTCAACACTACTCCGATACCAAACTTCAAAAAGCTGCCGGCGGCGTATAGCCCGCCACGCCACTGAAAATAATTAATACCGGTTAGGTTCGCAGCTATACGCAACCAATCAAACAATATTTCACACGTGAAATGATGTCGGAATATAAATATGCAATTATTTTGGCAGCAACTAACGGCTACTATTTTGTAACTCATGTTAAAGCCAGAGTGTATGGAAAAAATTATATAAATATTCGTCATATGAAATAAAGGCCGTATTGAATGTTCTAATTTAGTAATTTAGCTAAGTTACACATTACATTGAAGCACATACTTTAATTTACAAATTCCATGTCAAGGAAGACAAGAAACACAATTTACTAGCACTTAAATATGACTTTAAACAAAGCACTCTCTATTGCGGCTGAGGAGTGTAGATTCAACCCTCTGCAGATAGCAATGTTTACGCTACTGTAAAACAAACATATCCGGGAGAAAGATCGCGCATTGTCTTCACAAGATGCCTTGAACAGTTAGGAACATAAATTCATAGAAATATACAGTGAAATGACTAAGTCGAAAAATGAATTTTGTCCAGCTAGATTAGGAAAATTGCACACTGTGCGACGCTTCATTTATTGACTTATGTTAATACTGAATGATGATCTTACATATATATTTTCTAATTTATTCATTTAGTTTTCAGTCTGAGGCCTTGAAAATCTCATTTATTTAGTCTTTATTCTTCTTCTTTCGTCATTTTCCTTCAGTGTCAAGAATTCTGAGAAACAAAAGGAGAAGATATTGCCAAGGTTTTACAGAATTTCATTACAGTTTCCCATGATTTGATTTACTTTTCGAGAGCAAGTTGGGATTTATTTAATTTTAATCTATGTTTACATTTCGATCTCTCATCAAACCTATTAGGGTTCCCGAGTACCAAAGATTATTTTGGTTACTGTGTTAATTATTTTTCAGTTATTTTTATCTTACTGGTTCAATTCAGTTACAAGAGAGTAATTGAGTTTACCTTGAAATCAAATTGTCATATTATTATTAACAAACCATTTAATATTCATAGTTAGACGTTTAGCTTAACTTCATGTGCAGACTTGATTTCCTTTCCAAGCTCTGAATTTTATCACCAGTTTCACAATCACCATGGCCATCATTAGCAATACAACAAAAAGTGTGTTGTTTAATTGAACAAACAACACGACACCAACAATCTATTCAGTATTGGCTCGACCAAAATCCACCATGATAGTCCTAATTTGAGTCGAACCGCTTTGTCGACATTGATTGTCTACTCTCTTCTAATTGGCTCCTTTCTATGGTCGGCTATAGTGTCACATAAATACGTTGTCAATCAAGGGAGATCCGTCCCAACAACGAAGCTAATTGCATCACGCTGTAACACAGACTTGCATATGTGGCCGTGCTTTGTCATAAGGCTTGCATGCATGTTAGTCTCAATTGGCACACTTAGCGACGAGCACATTTTAAATACATGTTTTGTAACTATTATATATGCCAGTGAATCGCCATTTCAAAATAAAGTACAGCGGTCTTCCATTCACCGCACAAAGTGTAATCCAATTGCTGATCAGCGTTTCCATCCACGCAGTGGCTCTGCATGATGTAAAGTTAAAAGGAAATTGCTACGTGGAACAATAACAAAAGCGAAAGTCACGAAGATAACATAGCACATACTTTCTCTTTAACTATATGTTTCACGCACATCGAAACAATTCAGTACATCTGTGATGTTATGATTGATACTCCCATTGATACATTATTCAACATGAGACGTTCAGAGCACAAGTGGTGTAAGTCAAAAATGGGTAATGAGGTTTAAAGTAAACATTCTGTAAAATACAGCGCAAATAAACAATTAATATTCAATTTATTTAAACTATTAGTAGTCAGTGGATAGCAAGGAGGACATATTAATTGCTACTTTGCGGTGTATTTTACAGAACTTTTACTTTAAACCTCATTACCCAAATTTGACTTACACCACTTTTGCTCTGAACGGCTCATATATCCATCAATGAAATGCCGGTAGTTTACAGTGCACCTCAACAAGAAGACGAGTTTCATTTTTCAGGATTGTACACTTAAGGCAATGTTTACATTTACAAATAACAAAATATCAGATCCGTTTATCAATTTTATGGTTTATGTTAAAAATTTTCTCACATATACACGAAATAAATAATAATGTACTGTAAAATCACGTTTTTATTCACAGAAATCGGCATGTAAAAGTGATGAATATTACAAGATGTTATTTTTTACGAGGATTCCAAGAGTATTTCGTGGAGTCTAGAGAAAATACTGTTAGCCAATAGTTCATATTACTGTACAAAAATATATCCTACTTACTTACTCACTCGTACTTATGGCTTTTAAGGAAACCGGAGGTTATTTGACGCCCTCACGTAAGCCCGCATCGGTTCCTATCCTGTGCAGATCAATCCAGTCCCTATCATCATATCCCACTTCCCTCAAATCCATTTTAATTTTATACTCCCATCAACGTCTCGGCCTCCCTAAAGATCTTTTTCATTCGGGTCTCCCAACTAACACTCCATATGCATTTCTAGATTCGCTCATATGTGTTACATGCCTTGCCCATCTCAAAAGTCTGGATTTAACGTTCCTCCTTTATTACGTCAGGTGAAGAATACAATGCGTGCAGGTGTGTAACTTTCTTCATTCTTCTGTAACTCCATCCCTCTTAGCTCCAAATATTTTTCTAATAACCTTTTTCTCAACACCTTAATCTCTGTTCCTCTCTCAAAGTGAGAGTCCAAGTTTCACAACTATACAGAGAAATCGGTAATGTTACTATTTTATACATTCTAACTTTCAGATTTTTTGAGAGCAGAATAGGTGTAGATGACAACAGCTTCTCAACCGAATAATAACAAGCATTTCCCATATTTATTCTGCGTTTAATTTCTTCCCAAGTGTCATTAATATTTGTTACTGTTGCTCCAAGATATTTGAATTTTTTCATCTCTTCGAAAGGTAAATTTCTAATTTTTATATTTCCATTTTATACATTATTCTAGTCACGAGACATAATCTTATACTTTGTCTTTTCGGGATTTACTTCCAAACCTATCGCTTTAATTGCTTTAAGTAAATAAACTACGTACTTACAAAATTGGCTTCTAAGAACCCGCAGGTTCATTGCCGCCCTCACATAAGCCAGCCATCGGTCCCTATCCTGTGCAAGATTAATCCATATTCCACTTCCCTCAAATCCATTTTAATATTATTTTCCCATCTACTTCTCGGCCTCCCCATAGGTCTTTTTCCCTCCGGCCTCGCAACTAACAGTCTATATGCATTTCTGTATTCGCCTATATGTGTTACATGCCCTGCCCATCTCAAACGTCTGGATTTAATGTTCCTAATTATGTCAGGTGAAGAATACAATGCATGCAGTTCTGCGTTGTGTAACTTTCTCCATTCTCCTGTAACTTCATCTCTTTTAGCCCGAAATATTTTCCTACGAATCTTATTCTCAAACATCCTTAATCTCTGTTCCTCTCTCAAAATGAGAGTCCAAGTTTCACAACCATACAGAACAACTGGTAATATAACTGTTTTATAAATTCTAACTTTCAAATATTTTGACAGCAGATAAAACTACGTAGGGTATAGTTAAATCCAGAACCATACATATGGAAATAAACTGACAGTTTTATAACTATTGTGTAACCAATTATTTTTATATTTTGAATCTTGGAGAGCGACTAAAAAGAGATGGCTGAGTGAATTAAAAAGTATTACGGGGATTTTTGTACCTAAATTGGATGGAAACATATGGAGAATTAGGTGCAACGAAGAAAGTATATAATATGTATAAAGAAATGAAATTTACTTTTTTTAAGATTCAAATGTTCCATTGGACAGGTCATTTAATTAGAATGGGTTTAGGCCGCATACCTAACAAGTCATATCAGCGAACATTACATAGTACCTAGTAAGGTAAAGGCATCTTCATTAAGGCCATGAAGGCCGACAGGTTAGCAGGACATTAATGCTCCCACCTGTACAAACACTGAGTATTAATGACAGTCGGACTGTCAGTCCTACGCCACCTCCACCATCATCCTCAAGGAAATACCCTTGGTACTCACTTCTCTTAGAGGCTGAGTAAACCCCAGAGCCATGCCTAGTGCGGCCGAAAGGATTAGATAAATGGAGAAAATCCATAACTCCATCAGGAATGGAACTCGTGATTTCGGCTTGCAGCGTTACGTTTAACCGCAACGCTATCGCGCGCTCCAAACATTGCATGGTGAAAGAAAATTGGGAACACCTAAGGCTCGATGGGAAGACCCTGTGAAAAAGGATGCTGAAAAACCACTAAAGATTAGGGAATTGAAAACCAAGGTCAATGAAGGGGATTTTTGGAGGCGAGGCATTCAAGAATCCATTTGGGTTGCAGTACTACAATGAAAGAAGAAGAAGAAGAAGAAAAAGAAGAAGAAGAAGAACAACAACAACAACAAGTACATCTCTTTCTAGTGAAATAAGTAGCAATCTAATCGCTGGAAGGCAAGCTTAATAGCTAATTACTTCGGTGGATATTCGTCAACTGTAACAAAGAAATTAGTCACCGGCGCCACCGGCGTGGCTCAGTCGGTTAAGGCGCTTGCCTGTCGGTCTGAAGTTGCGCTCGGGAGCGGGTTCGATCCCCGCTTGGGCTGATTACCTGATTGGGTTTTCCCCAACCGTAAAGTGAATGCCAGGTAATCTATGGCGAATCCTCGGCCTCATCTCGCCAAATACCATCTCACTATCACCAATCTCATCGTCGCTAAATAACACTGTACTTGATACAGCGTCTTTAAATAACCAACTAAAAAAAAAAGAAATTTAGAACTATTGACCACTTCGTCGTAATGTCCATATTTCTGACCCATACAATGCCACACTCCACACAAAGCATTTCACTAATCTCTTTCTTAGTTCTTTTTCCAGAAGTCCGCAGAAGATGCTCCTTTTTCTATTGAAAGCTTCCTTTGCCATTGCAATCCTCCTTTTGAATTTCTGTTACTGCTTATAGTACACCCCAAGTATTTGAAACTGTCAACTTGTTCCATTGCCTCATTTTGAATTCGCAAGTTTATGTTCTTTAGTTTTCTTCCCATAACCATGGTCTTTGTCTTGTTTGCATTTATCTTCATTTCATACTGCTCACAGCTGTCATTTAGTTCCAGTAGCATATCGTTTAGTATCGTCTCGTCTTCTGCTAATAATGCCATATCATCAATAAATCTTATGCATTTTATTCTTTTCCCTCCTACCATCACTCTCCCATGTTCTGAAAACAGTAATTCTTCCCTAAACCATTTAAATAGATGTTGAACAGGGTATGTGGTACCTAAGAGGTTACGTCCATTTTCGGTTTTCCCCTTCAAAATTTTCTAGAGCTCCTTCAGTGGAGCAGCGTAACCCGGAGTGAGACTAGTGGCCAACAGACTTGGAGCTCACACATATTTAGTTTCGTACAGCCCCCAACCCCTTGCAAGGACGCGTTTTGCGTACCTTTAAATTTTTCCTCCCAATTCTCCTCCTTCGAGTTTTCGATTTTCGTAGGTGATAAAGGGCATCTTTGTCGTATTCCTCCCCATATTCTACTTTCCTTTGACATTAATTTTCTTCTCCTCTCCTGACTTTGACTTGTTGTTTCATATAAAGGTTACAGACTGGTCTCCTCTCTTTCCATTTCACACCTATTTTCCTCAGTAAGCAGAAATATTAAAATGAACACCAGACTTTCAAACGCTGATACAGGCCTAGATAAGTTTCAGTTTGTTGGTCAAATCACTCATTTCTTTAATTATCCCGAAAATGTTAGTAAGAGTATTATTAACACCAATGAGAATACAACTGGCTACTTGTAGAAATTTTTGAAGGTAATGGATGCTATATCCTGAAAATTGATATTTTGACAAGTTAGGAGCTGAAGTAAATCAGGATCCTGCGCTGTTGCTAGCTACCTAACTCCTGCAAATAGTGAGGAAATTGAAGATTGCAGAAACAGCATCAAATTCTTAATTAATCACTGCTAGACGAGAATCTTTTTCCATTGGATACCACCTCACCACCAGATCAACTGGAAACAAAAATTACGTAAATTACTCAACAGCCAATGAAATAAATATCCTTCAGTGCTGCTACTGCTATCATTCTTTAAAAAAATATACGACAACCACACACAACTACTTGTAAGAACGGAACACTTTTTCAAGGAGATGGATGGTATATCCTGATAGCTTCAGATCGACCGAGAGATCCAGCAGACGTAGTGGAGTATGCAGTTACATCTGGTCTATCGCCTTAGCCACAGAAGAGCTGTTGTCAAAGTCCGAATGGCTACAGATGGATGCCTAGTCAATAACCTTAATCGGTTAGGGATTTTTTTTCTTTCTGAGGAGGGCCTGAAGACTTGTTCCGCAGCCTGAGGCTTATTGTTCCGACCTCCATATTGTAGGATGGTTGTAGAAGTCATTAGGACCATTCCTGTAAGTACGTGATTCACTGCTTGGTGCCATTTTATCGATTCAGCTAGATCTGACGGAGTCTCTCATTTGATCTTTCGTAGCCTTCTCAGACTGATGGCGGCTGTTCGCAATTTGCGTACTACGTCCTGCTGCATCCTACATTGACCTGAAGATCGCAGCACCATAAATATCGAGAGTCAACATATCTGTCCGATGGAGCACTGGTGGCTCCTTGGTCTGCCGTAGTCCATTGTGAAAGCCCTCTACATCTCTCCGGCATCTATGCAGCTCCTCCAGACAGATGACATCTGTAGGTTAATCGCGATATTACGTCTGCTGTATCTCGCGGTAGATCTGGAGCTATTGAATATGATGAAGTTGAAAGTAATGAGAGCAAAATGAGTCCGATGTCCAACGCCACAAGTTATCTAGAAATTCTGCCTAAAGTGGTTGAGGGGGGAAAACTCGGAAAAAATCAAACTGGTAATTTATTGTAACCAGGATTTGAACCCGAGCCCGCTACTTTCACGGTCAGACATGTTGACCGTTACTTCACAGCGGTGGACTTCAGCTAGAGCAGTGGTCGTCAGCACTCGCTGAAATGAGTATCGGGTAAGGATTGTGTCGGAATATACACCGTCATACAAGTCGTAGCCGTTGCGTGCGGTCAGTAGCTGTAGACAAGGACGCCATTTGCCGCAACTTTAAATATTATCATGTCATAGCTCCTTTGATAGTCAATCAATAGCGCTGCAGTTTTTAAGATTCGTAGATAAATGTCATAGAATGTCGTAGAAAAAATTTTAAATCAAAATTATTTTTGGAAAGTGAGAAAAAAATACTAACTTCGAACTGACACCCTCAAAAGTTGGAAAGCGATAAACGATTTTATTTTTCACTTTAGATGGGGGTCTAAGCGAGAGAAATCTTTGGAAAGAATGAAAATTAGTTTTATAAGTGATTTCTATTCAAAATCTTTACTAGTTTCCGTGTTACGGCTAGTTAAACAAATAAGTAGTTTCGTCTGGCGGACTTCCGTATGCAGAGTGACTAAATTTTAGTCACTCGCGATGATTTCAAATTTATTTTCATAATGTTTCCATTGCTTAAAATATTCCAGTTAATCGTGACTCTTGAAATTTAATAATGATTCTATTATATAAATAACATTTACGCTGATTAAAACATTAGTATGACATACTTTGAAATTCAGAAAAATTGAAAAGAATATCATAGTAGTTCTTATATTTATTATTGGTATTACTCTCACTATTATTATTATTATTATTATTATTATTATTATTATTATTATTATTATTATTATTATTATTATCATTATTTGGACTGAAGCTGTCTTGTTTCATTTTCCTGCCTTAGCACGAGAGCCATTCCACTTCAAACATATCAAGATTTCATATTGCTATCTCCAATTTTTTTTTTTTTTTTTTAATTTTCGGGCACTGTTAACTCTAAAATAAATTTTATCCCTGTATATTTTTTTTCTAGAAATCTTATTTCGGCACATATTAAATTACGAATTTTTCGAAAAACCGTTTTTACCAGTTCCTCGGATCTATCTCTCTCCGGTTCTAATCGTTCATATTATTTAGTCTTGGACTCAGATGAAAGGTAAAAATCCCAGTGAAATAATGTGATATTCAACATATCAGGATTTGTGGCTTGTCCAATTCTTTCACTGGACCCCTCAATAATTTCAGAAGAGACCTATATGTTTTGACATTATAAATGAGCATGCTCAGTATTTATTAATAAATAAAATATGCTTGTTTTAATGCTTATGTGAACATTATGAGCATCATTAAACTATTATTGCTGACGTAATTTCTGGCACGAACGAAACCCCGCCACTATAATATTGCATACCCGCCTGCCTCGGGTAAGGGGCGCTAGCCCGAGAGTGCACTGTGCTGATGTCCGCTGGGCTAGAGGTACTCAACAGCGCTATGCAACGGAAACAGTCTAATGGATTCCAACCACCTGAGCCATTGTCCTGCTCTGTCTTGAATCACATCAACGAGAGAAAATGATGTCTACCTAAAATTTCTCAAGAATGCCCACGGCGTTTATTTTTAATGTATTTCTTTTTCAGCCCTGATATAAGGCTATTTCAAGCGTTTCTAAATAAGTCGTTTGAATAACAATACTGCAGCAAATATGTAGCCATAATACCACTAATAATATGAGGTACAACGGAATTATTGTGAATTAGATAAAAATACACCATGAGAAATTACTGTATGTGTCATCTTCGTGTTAGCGACTTTTCGCTGTTTTGCAATATACCTTAAAAAGTGTGGTTATTCCATTAATGTTCTATGGCAGGATTTGTAATACAAATGGTGAAATAGCAGCGCGTCATCTCTTTCCACTGGAGATATGAGAAGTGATGGTCTGTAATTGGCAATTTCCTGACAGTCAAAATCACACAGAACACTGGCTGATTTGAAGAAGTGTACTCTCAAATTATGGCGCGTTTGTCATGGAGAATTTTTATTTTAGTTTCTCTCGAGTTTTCGTGTAATGTTGACAGCGACGTGATGGGTTTTAACACTGGAATATTTCGGTCATCTCTGACGTACGACGCTACTTGCCTTGCATTTTAATAGCTTGGTGACACAGTCTCTTGTTCGAGGAAAGCATTTGAACGATGCCGGACCTTTCTCTGTCCCATAATTAAAGCATGTAGCGTCCGTTCGAGTCACAGCTATGAGAAGCGTTGACAGCGCCAGCCTGGGAATATGCAATCAGAGCACTGAAATTGAATCGGTTACTTGTACAGGGACGTTTCCTGCTGCGGAAATGTAATTTATGTGCCCCTTTACATATGGTAAGAACGTCTCTTGTTGTGGTCACTTTGTTGTCAGTGATGTTTTCGGAGAGGAACGTTATGTGTGTGTGTGATCCATAGAACAATAAGAAAATATGTTGAGTCTACTTCCTCTTGTTAAGTCGTACAAAATATTAAATATGGGTATTTTCTATGCAGTTTTGTTGGTTATTTTTACTACCTAGATTGGCTACGGTAAAAGAGACTTGTATAGTAAATCACTGCATGTTCTCGTGTACTTAATTTTGTAAGAATTTCTTTACTTATGTTTGAGCACGCAATTTTTATCAAAAAGCATTTTACTTACGTCTAAAGCACATTACAAATAGCAAAGTCTTGTTTACGGTATTATTATCAAATTCATCAAAGGACTTATCCTCTGAAATAATAAAAGAAGAAAAAAAGTGTTTCTATTATATGAATTGAAATTCGTGAACATCATACTGTAGCATAGAAAGAAACAAGCGTAAGTAGTTTTATTCTAGCAATTATTTATCAGTTAGTTAAAAGGATATTATTTTTGTAATAAATATGCCAACAAGTACCATCCGATATCAAAACATTGAATTTTACATTGTGTTGCGGCTTCTCAAAAAATTATGTGTAGGCTAATGAAGTTATATTTTTATATGCCTATATAGGCCTAATAAGTAGATTGTTTAATGTAGGCTACCAATATTCTGTTTAAACATAAAATTAATTTATTCTCAAATATTCACTCCAAGAAAGTTAGTATTATGTGTTGTATACTTATAACTACAAGACATGGATAAATATTAATAGAAATATGTACTACCAGTCCCTTGTAAATTGTCCGGTGTCGATTATATGAACTAGCAGTGTGTGTCATATCCCTCTATGAATGTTTTGATCCCCTCGATGCCCCAAGCTCCGTAATCGCCTACGATGTTTTATATAGAGTGACAGTGGCGACATCAGCGCTCAGAGGTCATGTAACATGGGACGAGTAGTATATACAAAGTGGCTCATATAAAGTGTTACAGCTAGTACCATCGTTTTTGGCTGTGAATTAAGTAATAAGCATTTTGAGAGCGAGTATTTTATCTTTGCCACAAAATGTGGGTGAGAAAAGCTGATAACTGTGATTGGCAGGCTGCTGACGTCACATCTGTTTAGGAGATGGTACCACTCTCAGCCGATGAGGCAACAGAGGCCACTGACTGGACGGTGTACAGATGCCTCAAACTAGCAAGCTGTCTCGTTCGCGCATGCGCATAGAGCACTTCTCCCCTACCACTGTCCGCCTACTGCTGTGCACTGTGGACTAGAACGGTACAGCTCAGTTCTAATAACAGTTGAGAAGGCTGCATAGGGAGGGTACATCTTGAATACATTGTCAAGAGATCAACTTTTCAGATAATATTACTATACCTGGGTATCGGAGCCTAGGTGAGCCCCTCCGTTAGCTCTACTACTTCCCCTCTCCAGGCAGCTTCCTAATTTGAGGCATCTGTACTCAAAGACACATGCCAGAAACGCAAAGTGCGAGTGTCTTGCCTTTGACGCAGAGGGGAAATTGCTGACGTGATGTGTTGGGTGGTACCGTTCTCAGCTGCACTGGCAACAAGTGCTCACTGACTGCCACGCGCCAAAAACGCTGGCACTGGCTGTAAGATTTAGTTTCTGTTAAATGTGTTAATACAATTAAATTATTATTTTTTCAAATCTTTTTAATTTGCGTCATTGATGGCATTCCATTTGGTCTCCACTTATGGGCCAAAGGGGAACAGCTCTGATATTATATTATATTATATTATATTATATTATATTATATTATATTATATTATATTATATTATATTATATTATAATTGACTGATATTTTTTTAGATATTCTGGTTCTCCTTAGCAAATCAGGCAACTTTTGTTTCAAACATTTTCTTCTAAAGTGAGGTCTTAAAAAGTTACAGCGCGCATGAAATTAAGTATAGTAGGTAGGGATACTAAAATAACTTACCGGTAAATAATAACAATTAACGAAGTGCTCAAAGTAACTTCCGTTAATATCTTAGCATTTATTAATTCTTTTTGCGAAGGCTCCTTCTAACATTAATTGCCAGAATACAGGGAACTAGAATATTGATTGGGTTGTTCAGTGTTTGACTTATTCTAGTCTAGTACTTATCTGACTTAATGAAATTACAATGTCAATTAGATACATAAAGGGAGTAACACCGGCACACACTTCACGTATTGATTCCTTGATATTATCGTTGACGCTAAGTGCTGTACACACTTCTTTTACATAGCCTCATAAATCGAATCCAAACGGATAATGTCAGACAAGCCATGTGACAGTTCCAGCACGTCTAATCCATCTATCGCCGAATATGTTGTTTAACAATTTACGTGTACATCTTAGAAAATGTGTCGGCGCATAATCCTCCTGATACCACAGTTCTTCTCTTCCCTAAAAAAATAATAGTTTAGAAAGCTCACTACAACTGACACGGTTCTTATATTGACAAACATTTACTTCTACCATAGAGAAGGAAGACCGAATGTTTTCTAAGATACGAAGGCTTACCCTGACTTGTAACAACAGTACAAGATGATAATGATGGCGTTGATGATACAGTAATGATGAAGATGATACTGATGATTGATGCATATGATGAAAATAATAGCAAAGGTGGTGGTAGTGTTGTGGTGGTAGTGGTGGTGGTCGATGAAGATCAAAACAGTAGCTGAAGAAGATGATGTAAATAATGTTGTGATTCGTACTTGAAATTATAACATTATTTAGTCAAAATTAGAATATAAATTTGTCATACAGCATAAGGTTACGATTTAACAAGTTCAGCATACGGTAACAAAACTGACCAGGCTTGATATATGTTTTAGAAATGAAAAATTAAACCACGATGCCTTACAAAATTAGGTAAATTATAAGTAAAGGCCGTTTTATTAGTCACACAACTTTGGAATTAGTGTAAGTATGCAAGGGGTATACATTACGTAACGTATTCTTCAGTTTGTTCTGCTCCTATTCCTGTTTGTCCTGCAGGGTCACTCTTCAGCAGATTCCTTACTCCTAAACAAGTACAGTATGCTTCAGTTTAGCAATCTTTATGATATTATGCACTAGTATTTTAAATAAAGGTGTCCAAAACAAGTGTACGAAAATACAGAAGTGGGTAGAGGGATTCAGAAGATAGTATGACTGTAAGTTGCGACATGATTGTTTATCATTGATGTAAGACTGACATAATCTGTTTTAAAAGATGGTATTTACAGCAGCACTGTAATTAAAAAATCATAAACTATTTGAAATTGATAGAAAAAAGTGAGTCTGGCGATCTACCTTCAACTAGCAATTCAGTGTCATTGGACGAATTTAGCAGAGATCTTTATGAAATTATGGTGCATTCCAAAATTCCTTTCAACACAGTTGAGGACAATTTTGTTGTAAAGTACACTTGTACACAAGGGCAGTACCTGTGTTATAGTAATATCGGTATTTTAAGTTAAACTTCACAGCAACGAATATTGTAATATAGGCTTGAATATTTCGTTCAGGACAATAACAAGGTTACAGTTGTACCGGTGTTTTAAGTTAAAATTTTACAACAGAGATTATCGTAATATGGGCTTAAACATTGCAGTAAGAGCGGTACTTATGAAACAGTAACATTTTAAGACAAAATTTTATATAAAATTATTGTAATATAGGCTTAAACATGTTAAGAGTAGTGCCTCTGATACAGTAACATTTTAAGTTAAAATTTTACACCAAAGATTGTTGTACGAGTAATATAGGCTTAAAAATTTCATTAAGAGTAGTGCCAATGAAACAGTAACATTTTAACTAACAAAGATTATTATCGCAATATGGGCTTAAACATTGCATTAAGAGCGGTGCCTAAGAAACGGTGACATTTCGGGTTAAAATTTTGCATAAACTTTATTGTAATATAGGCTTAACCCTTTGCAGCACAAATTAATTTTTTATGTTTTTCATTTCATGGCTCGTAACAAAGCTTCGATCAATTTTTTTCAACATTTTAACTCTGCACACAATTTCAAAATATAATTGGCAACTCTATGTATACTCAAGAGGTGGTTCCTTGGTGGAATATCTGTGCCAGAAAATTTAGAAAAAAAGAAAAAGGTGGTTCTTCTGAACAACCACTATGCCGCAAAAGGTTAAACATGTTAAGAGTAGTGCCTCTGATTCAGTTACATTTTAAGTTAAAATTTTACACCAAATATTTTTGTAATATAGGCTTAAACATTTCATTAAGAGTAGCTAGTGTCAGTGAAACAGTAACATTTTAAGTTAAAATGTTAAACAGTAACAACAAATATACCCGGCCCCGGAACAATTTTTCCCTTGAAATTATTCAAATCTGCTTTACAGGGAGCTTCACCTGAAAGACTAGATTTGCATAATATATACGTCACTGTGTACGTTAACAGAAAACCACAATTCCAAGTCACACAGAGATTGTGTGCACTCGTTGTGGGTCTCTGGCGTTTCGTCAGCCCACGCGAGTTGTGTGGATATAAAGGGAAAAATTGAGACGGTGTCGGGTGGAGTTCCCGGGTAGCTCAGTGGTAGAGCGCTGGTACGTTCAACCAGAGGTCCCGGGATCGATACCCGGCCCCGGAACAATTTTTCCCTTGAAATTATTCAAATCTGCTTTACAGGGAGCTTCACCTGAAAGACTAGATTTGCATAATATATACGTTACTGTGTACGTTAACAGAAAACCACAATTCCAAGTCACACAGAGATTGTGTGCACTCGTTGTGGGTCTCTGGCGTTTCGTCAGCCCACGCGAGTTGTGTGGATATAAAGGGAAAAGTTGAGACTCTGTCGGGTGGAGTTCCCAGGTAGCTCAGTGGTAGAGCTCTGTTACGTTCAACCAGAGATCCCGGGATCGATACCCGGCCCCGGAACAATTTTTCCCTTGAAATTATTCAAATCTGCTTTACAGGGAGCTTCACCTGAAAGACTAGATTTGCATAATATATACGTCACTGTGTACGTTAACAGAAAACCACAATTCCAAGTCACACAGAGATTGTATGCACTCGTTGTGGGTCTCTGGCGTTTCGTCAGCCCACGCGAGTTGTGTGGATATAAAGGGAAAAGTTGAGACGGTGTCGGGTGGGGTTCCTGGGTAGCTCAGTGGTAGAGCGCTGGTACGTTCAACCAGAGGTCCCGGGATCGATACCCGGCCCCGGAACAATTTTTTCCCTTGAAATTATTCAGTAACAACAAAGATTATCGTAATATTGGCTTAAACATTGCATTAAGAGCTGTATCTATGAAACATTTCAAGTTAAAATTGTAGGCTACATTAAAGATTGTTGTAATATAGGCTTAAACATTTCATTAAAGCGTAGTGCTAGTGAAACAGTAACACTTTAAGTTAAAAGTTTACAGCAAAGACTATGTTTATTCTTTTGTAATACACAACGGAGCCCCGTCCTTGATGCGGTAGTAGTCTGTTTTAATCGTCCAGCACCACGCGTCACTCTCTTCGTCAAGTCATTTGGTTCATTGCACATATTTCGAACTCACTTAACTTCAAAGAGTAGTGGCTAAGATTCTGGCCTCTAATTATAAGTGACAAGGTATACTGAAAGAAATATTCGCAAAAAAAGAAAAGGCAAAATTTAGCATTTATAAAAGTTTGTGTATACGTGTGCGTGCGTAATATTTGAAATGATATTGAAACTACGAAACAGAGTTCAGTACGGTACTTCCTGTGTCAACATACTCTCTCCCGTTCTTTGCATAATTTCCTTTGAAAAACATACGGTCTAACCTGACTATAAATGGTAGCTTTTAAAACTGTGTTCGTTAAGGAATGATACTAGTCTCTGTGTCTTTTTCAATGCCTGCTGTAAGTTTCGGGTCATTTGATTTTTACAGCTCTCCGCGGCTAATGAGCTTATGAAGAGAGATAGAGGATCGGAGGGCTGTTGAAAAAATAACGGGAGACGTGTCCAGGAGCCGTGGCGTTACGCTCCATGTCGCTTGCGAACATTCATGTCAGTTCTATGCTAATAATTTGCCCCCTAAACTTAGAGCAGAGGGAGCAAACTTATCTTCTGGGGGCGCGGGCGGCGGGAGACCACATCTCACGCGCTGCGAACACAACTGCTTCTTCATCTTCATTTAAGATTAATAGCGTTCACGGTGATAATTCTTGAAACGAAACTCCCCTGCTGGTTCTTTCGAGTGAGCCATGTATCATGTTATCCTATCCTTTCAATTGCTTGTAGCTGTTTCGATTTAATTTGAAAAATATGGTGCAGGTCTACCGAAGCTAAACAATTGTTGTGCCGTCAGTGATTCACATCAAGATTAAAGAGTAACTTTAAAATTGTCCACCGCTGTGGAGTAACGGTTAGCACGTCTGATAGTGAAACGAGCGGGGCCGGGTTCAAATCCTGGTTGGGACAAGTTACCTGGTTGGGGTTTTCCCTCAACCATTTGAAGCAGAATTGCTGGGTAACTTCCGGCGTTGGATCTCGAACTTATTTCGCCATCATTATTGCACGGAGTTAAGCAGCAATAGACCAACCGACAATTTGAAAAAAATTGAGATATTTTCACAAATCTTTTGTTGGCTGAATTATATAACTCTGAAAAAAAATAGACTAAAAGAAAGCGATATCTGTAATTTACTGCTATATATTAGCAAATTTCGTTTATTGCATAAAATGTATTTATTTTTTATTTTGCTTTGCAATATTAAATCAATTGCTGGTCTATTATTAAAAATCGGTTAGCCTTTTTTTTAGTATTATTTGTGCTATTTTTTTTTTTGTAATAGTATGAATGTTACAAAACGTCTTGCATAAAATGCTTAATAAAAACTAGATTTATTTCAATGGTCAGTATCTCGAAAACAGGTTCTTGACGGTTGGTCTGTTATTGCGTAACTCCGTCCAGTTCACAAATTATCATCATCCATACGTCCATACCATAGTCTTAATGCTGCCTTGCCTTTTCAGCTTGTGCTTAACGAACTGCCTCCTCCGTATTCTATATAACAGCGAGCCCAAGCAAAATAATATATATATTTTTTCTTTTTTTTATGCTCTGTACATAGTAAGTAGATGGATTCAATCTACAAGGATAGACAATTTCATCAATTGAGTAGAGCATATCAATATGAGGATATTTTGTCAATTCTGTTATAAACTTTACTTCTTGTTCCTTTAAAGATGTAAGATAATAGGACAGTGCATTGAAGACTAATATAATATGGATGGTGAACTCTTTTTTACAGCAACTGAGACTAACAGGGTAAATGAACATCTGATTTGAATCTTGTATTAAAATTTCGAATATTCTTACTTAAATTGTCTTGATTTTTAACATAAAAGATAATCAGGGAAGGAATATATGTCAAGATTTCTAAATTTCATAAGCTCTCTCTTCGCAAGTTTTCGGTCCTAATTACCATTAAAAAGATGAAAAGTATAATATTAGTATTTTAAGTGTTTCTTTACACTACCACGCTCTGTTAAAATTCTTTAGTTGTTACAATCTGATCCATGTTAGCAAACCAATTCAGCCATCGGCGCGGCGTAACTCAGTCGGCTAAAGCCTTGGTGCGGGCCTCGCACCACGCACATCGCATGCGTTGGTTCAGAAAAACTAAGGATTAAGGCGCTTGCCTGCCGATCAGGAGTTGCGCTCGGGAGCAGGTTAAATTCTCGCTTGAGCTGATTACCTGGTTGGTTTTTTCCGAGGTTTTCCCCAACCGTAAGGCAAATGTCAGTTAATCTATGACAAATTCTCGGCCTCATCTCGCCAAATACCATCTCGCTATCACCAATCCCATCGACACTAAATAACCTCGTAGTTGATACAGTGTCGTTAAACAACCAAGTAAAAAGCAATTCTTCAGTTATCATTATATTATAGTACTGAGTGAGTTGGCTCAGACAGTAGCGTTTGAGCTCGTATTCGGGAGGTCCCGGGTTCAAACCCCATGGTTGCCCAATCTCACCGAGGTTTTCCATGGTTTTCCCTCAGTCATTAAGGATTGAAAATTTACATACCGTGATTATCGCCGCCACAATCACCAATTTCATAAACATTAATAAAAATCTGAAATCAGTTACATCTAAACAAACAATCTACAAAAAACAATAGAAAAGAAAACAGGAACTCAACAATAGTAACAACATCCTACTGGGGTACACCCGCAGATCATAACATGCGATATGATCACAAATGTTAAAGCTTTTATAAATAAACTTGAACAAATACCATAGTTTACTTATTTTGTAAATTGTGTATAATAGTGTAAAATAATGTTTGATCATGTAAGGCTTCATTCTTTATAATAGTGTGATAGCGAATATTATTTTAATCATTCCTTCGGTCCAGATTGTCTTATTTAACACTAACCTAGCTCTTTATAATTATTACATGCAACTAAACATATCTACATTTGCTCTTATTATTAGCCTATTATTATTATTATTATTATTATTATTATTATTATTATTATTATTAATATTCCATTATTTTCTGGATTGATATTATTTATATTTGTTATGTATTTTTATACTGGTTGAGTGGAAGAGAAGGTCTTATGGCCTTAATTCTGCCAGTACTAGTAAAAATAAATTAAATAAATAAACGAAGAAATAATTTGAATTGTAGTATCAATCTTTATCACTAAAATTCATTTTCAACAGTCTCCAAGGGTTTTGTCACGGTGTTTATATCCTATCGTGTCTTCCTTGGTGCTAAATAATAGTGTTTTTATTTTCATTCAGTTCTTACCGCTAACTTCGCAGAACATTTTGGTTTCTCAAGAGACGATTCTCGGGAAGAACGAAAGAGTCCATGATAAGCTGAGACGAGTAAACAGGAAAGTAAGCATTACTCAGTGACGGATTGTGTAAGGCAGGCAGTAAAGCTTTTACGAACGTTCAGCTCTCACTGGCCGCCTGAAATCCATCGCTGATGAACAGCGCTTACTGTGTGTTTGTTTATAAGACAGTATAAGTGAAAAGGACATGGGCGGGGATTTCAGAGTTCCGTTCCACTTCCTCGTTGTGCTAAGGGCTGAGATAGAATGAAGTAATCAGTGAAACGAAAATCATGATAATTTCATGTTCGGTGCTCGAATTGCATTTCATAAGAACAAGGAATTCGAATGTAGAGTAATACATAGTCTCCTTTTTTTGGATGTTATTTCCTTGCAAAGCACATTACATAAAATTGTCATGTATCCTTCTCAAAATGTTGTGTTCTGTGTCAAAAGGGTGAAATGATGTGTTATTCAATAGGCCTATTAATAATATATCTTGAAAAAATAGGAATCTTATAAATGGAATGTATTATCTAATTATAGCCTACATAATATTACACAGTAACTAATGAAAATAATACTTTAAATTATCTTACTTTAAATTAAGTGTGAGCTACCACTGTACAATTATCCATTAATATGTCATTAAATTATTTTATGTCTTCAAAAATGTTTGGTTTAAGATATAAATCTTGGCCCCATATATTAGATCATTTCGAATATTAATGAAGTGTAAAAGCGCCATTGAAATAGAAAATAGTAAGTAAAAAGTTATTTTTATTTTTATTTTATCAAACGTTCTTTTCAGATTGTACTTACCAGAACTTCAATTTACTTATGCTATTCTGTATTCCTTTGAAGAGATAACTCTTTGCAATGTGTTATAAATTTTTCAGTACTATAGTGAAACATCGAGTGGACTAAATGCAAAGAGGCTTATATTAAAAATAACTTTGCAGTACAACACTGCTGTGAAAAAATAAAAATGGTAATTAATTTAGATTATGGTCACTGTATCTAGATTATTAATTGACTTGAGATAAATTTATTGAACAAGTATATACTTAGGTAATGTGGTGTTACGGTGCATGTGTATGTTAAATAAGTAGTGTGGATTAATAATATTGAACTGACATTAATTAAATAAAATTAACTTCGATCTCCTACTTTGGGTCAACTGATAGCATTTCCGGAAAAATAAAAATTGGAAATTTATCTTTTGAAGAGGTGGAGAAGTTCAAATATCTTGCAGCAACAGTAACAAATATAAATGATACTCGGGAGGAAATTAGACACAGAATATATATATATGGGAAATGCCTGTTATTATTCGGTTGAGAAGCTTTTATCATCCAGTCTGCTGTCAAAAAATTTGAAAGTTAGAATTTATAAAACAGTTACATTACCGGTTGTTCTTTATGGTTGCGAAACTTGGACTCTCACTTTGAGAGAGGAACATAGGTTAAGGGTGTTTGAGAACAAGGTGATTAGGAAAATATTTGGGGCCAAGAGGGATGAAGTTACAGGAGAATGGAGAAAGTTACACGACACAGAACTGCACGCATTGTATTCTTCACCTGACATAATTAGGAACATTAAATCCAAACGTTTGAGGTGGGCAGGGCATGTAGCACGTATGGGCGAATTCAGAAATGCATATAGAATGTTAGTTGGGAGGCCGGAGGGAAAAAATACCTTTAGGGAGGCCGAGACGTAGATGGGAAGATAATATTAAAATGGATTTGAGGGAGGTGGGATATGATGATAGAGAATGGATTAATCTTGCTCAGGATAGGGACCAATGGCGGGCTTATGTGAGGGCGGTAATGAACCTTCGGTTTCCTTAAAAGCCAGTAAGTACGTAAGATAGCTTTTCCGACCACATATAAAGCGAATTCGGCTTAGGTTTCTGGCAAAAAAAAAGTTGATGTACGCATAGTTTCCTTATACGGTGAGCTGGTGCGTATAGTTTCTCCTGTATTATACTGTATGTTATGGACAATAGTCATCTTGCACAGTGTTGATCCCACATAACATGCGAATTTCACTATGTTAGAATATATAATGTTATTTTTTTAGGTAGAACAGATCAATAGAGTTCATATTACAGCAATTGATAAATGATTGCAGTATATTCGAAATTAAATAACACTGAAATACTTTTTATTTAAGTCCATATGAATGTTATACAAAGAACCTGTCGATATCTATAGATTGTATATGTTATATCTGTTTTGCATGTTATACTACACGACAGGGCTACATATATCAGTTAAGTTGAAGAATAATTATACATAAATCTTCCACAGGCCTTTCTATTGCATGCGAGAAATATTCTTTCGATCTATCAAAATGTTGTATCAGTCTGGAGATGGGCAATCTTTTTCTTGCATATTGGACTTTTGCATGCTACAATATGAAAATACTTTAGGAAACGAAGCACGCTTTTTTAAAGCAGCTGACCCGAGCTGTTGTCGTGACATCCTGTTAGTGGCAAGTCAGCAACGTCCTGCTGTGCCACTGTCATCCGGAACATTCTCGTCCAACCGGTGGCACGCGTAGCCATCGTACGTTATATTTAAATAACAGTAGTCAACACTTTATTGAAAACAAGACACAGTTTCCAGGTGCGACAACGTTAGAAATGTGTGCTACTACTTCTACTACTATAATAATAAATTAATTTACTTTATTATTATCATTATTATCATAACCATAACGTAATTATTATACTTACTTACTTACTTACTTACAAATGGCTTTTAAGGAACCCGGAGGTTCATTGCCGCCCTCACATAAGCCCGCCAGCGGTCCCTATACTGTGCAAGATTAATTCAGTCTCTATCATCATATCCCACCTCCCTCAAATACATTTTAATATTATCCTCCCATCTACGTCTCGGCCTCCCTAAAGGTCTTTTTCCCTCCGGTCTCCCAACTAACACTCTATATGCATTTCTGAATTCGCCCATACGTGCTACATGCCCTGCCCATCTCAAACATCTGGATTTAATGTTCCTAATTATGTCAGGTGAACAATACAATGCGTGCAGTTCTGTGTTGTGTAACTTTCTCCATTCTCCTGTAACTTCATCCCGCTTAGCCCCAAATATTTTCCTAAGCACCTTATTCTCAAATACCCTTAACCGATGTTCCTCTCTCAGAGTGAGAGTCCAAGTTTCACAGTCATACAGAAGAACCGGTAATATAACTGTTTTATAAATTCTAACTTTCAGATTTTTGGACAGCAGACTGGATGACAGAAGCTTCTCATCCGAATAATAACACGCATTTCCCGTATTTATTCTGCGTTTAATTTCCTCCCGAGTGTCATTTATATTTGTTACTGTTGCTCCAAGATATTTGAATTTTTCCACCTCTTCGAAGGATAAATCTCCAATAACGTAATTATTATACATAATTTAACTCTTCAGCTCATTCCATTCTCCCTCTTACGAAGATTTTGAATAATCACTAAACAGTCGAAGTAACGGAATTCTCCATTAATGTAGTTAACACTGCAAAAACCGCCGATTAAGACAACATAGAGTAAGCACTAGGCAAAGCCCACCAAGTCTGCATACAAGATATGAAGGGTTCAGAGCCATAGTGGGCCAAGCGCCATTTATTAAAAACGGAGAAAGCAAGGGTTAAAGTTAAGTGAATACCATAGTGTAATGAAGATTGGCATATCAGTTAGTTTTAATGTGTATACTTTATATTACTTGCCATATGTTTCCATTGAATTATGGTAATAACTTCATTTTAACCCTTGTTTCCTACGGTTTCAGTAAATGGCGCTTGGCCCACTATGATTCTGAACCCTTCAAATATAACATAGCCTACAGAGAGCCACCGGCGGCTACGCGGCGTATCTCAGGCAGTAGCGTTTTTTCCTTATGATCAGGAGCTGCGCTCGGGCGTGAACTAATTGACTGGTTCGGTTTTCTTCCCAACTATAAAGCGAATATCAGGTAATTAGATAATTGCTTGGCGAATCCTCTGCCTCATCTCGCTATCGTCAATTCCATCGACGCTAAATAAATAAATAAATAAGTACCGCGTCTATGGCTGAAGTGCTAGCGCGCTGGTCTTCCATCCAGACGGTTTGGGTTCGATACCCAGTCAGGTCGTAATGTAATTTGTGATGGACAAAGCAGATAGTGCAGAGAGTTTTTCTCGGGGTTCTCCCGTTTCCCATTATCATTCCACCAACACTCTGCAGCTCCGTTTCATATCATCTTTCATCCGCAGTAGTAAAACTAGTTTGGGTGAAGTCTTTGGGGGCGTACAGGTTTCTGATGCTCATAGAGGAAGGGCTTGGGGCTACGGATTATCAGGCTACTAGAATGCGGACGGAACCTGGCTCTATCAGGGGCTGAGGCAGGATGGTCTATCTGTCAGCGTCGGCTGATCAGGAAGGGCTTGGGACTTTGATCCCCTGGGCTTATCAGGCTCGAAACTGGACCTGGCTCTATCAGCATCAGAGGAATCATAGTCCACCGTCCATTGTTAGAGTCGGATTCAGGAATGCCACTCAGGCCATCTGTTGGACTTGTACTATCATTTTGTGTATTGGATGTATAATGGGTCAAAGTGTGCCTCAGTGTATGGACCCGTCGCGTGTGCAGTTCTCGTAAACCCAGCCAGTCAGCCATAACCTAGTACTTGACGCACTGTCCTTAATTAACCGATTAAAAAATATAGATAGTGAAAACAGAGGCATACAAGGTCTCATCAGAAGTACTAAATGATTATACTTATGGGAGTCTATGCTCTGTCTTCTCAAACTTTTTTAAGTCAGAACAGTTCTGCGAACCACCTTAATCTTGTTCCCTTCGAAAGCAAATTTATCATTTTTGTAGCATATTTTAATACCAGTATACTTATATTTTAAAATAGAATTAATTAATTAAAATTAATTAAATTAAATTAATTTTATATTAGTATTAACTAATTAAGCTAATGTTAATAGAAGAAAATTCATTTTTGTTTCTTTAATAATTCAAGGCTATTAGAGTTTGGATAATCTTTAACTTATTAACTAAAAAAAAAAATAAATAAATGTTGGTACTCACATTAATGAGATGGATGAGCCTGCTAATTCTTGCACAGTTTTATATTCGTATGTATGCTGGCAAGCTTAAGTCGGAGATTGTCACATACATCGAGTCGATTTCGGTAGCGTACTTAGTTTTTATTAGAGTTAGTGATGAAAACCCTTTCTCACACAGATACAAAGAAACAAACTGAATTATAATCTCAAAAGCACCATTGTACAGTTCACTGTATTCTCTTTTCACTTGTGATGAGGTCCAGAAATTAACCATACCTTCCGCTTGGAATATCATTTTAAGTCCGGTCTCATTCGAGAGTTCAATTAACTGTTCTCTTTCACTCAATGAAAGTTTGTTAGTTTCAATATCGCAATGAAAGTGATCACGAACCCATGAAAATTCGTCATATTTATTTGGAAAATAAGTTTCAAATTGTGACCTCAGAGTTGTGTTATTGGTGTACGACGTACAGTACGTGACCATTTCAATGTGCAGACTGGGTGTTGGCAAAACTATTAAGAAAGTCATAAGCACATGTAAAGGTTCGGTCCTCTGTTATGAATTCCGGTGGTCCCTGGCTGGGTTACAGGGGTGGCGCCAGATGTGCAGGGAAAAGATGGCGAGAAACACCACATTCATAGTGCTTTAAATCTCTCTTTTGTTGTTGAGAGTAGAGTGGGAAGTCAGTAGACGGATAAGGTAATAAATTTCATAAAATGTCAGTACTGAGAGAAAAAGTGAAAGCCAATTGCTATGACATTGTGTCATTTGCAAACTCTGAAATTTTCAGCTATAGAGTTACACACAATTCGTTTAATTTTATTTTTTCTTCTGCCTTTTTTGAAGGACCACAAGGGCAGACCTCGAGGACCACAAGTGGTCCGCGGACCATAGTTTGAGAAACGCTGGTGTAGGCTATTTCAGGTATAAAAATATACGTATTTGAAGAAAACATTTATTTTGTCGTTATATATTTTACACACGAATACTTGGCATTGACAGAAGCACAGCTAATTGTGGGGTGTTAAAGGAACTTGGGCTTCAAAACGAAGCAATTCATATGAAAGTCAGGGTGGTAAAATACTGGCTAAAAATTATATTTGGGGACCAGTCGCTTTTACTGTCGATTTACTAGAGAGTTCAACAAAGAGAGGGTTGGGAAAAAGGATAGGTTTACAAACTACAGAGAGGGTTGCATCATATAGGAATGGGATGGGTGTGGGAAAAAGGAGAAAATAATAGAAGAAATGTATGGCGTAATGTGAAGATGCGTTTAATTGATATCGAGAGGCGAGAGATTGAGGTCCAATGTTCGGAAAAATCCTCACTATATTTACAATCAGATGTCATGCGTAATTGGGGCAGGTGTGACTACATAAATTCTTGTAACGAAGACAGTAGTGCATGTTTAGCGTGGCTAAGATTGGGGGTATGGAAGGGTAATAAAATTGTCACTAAGAAGGAGAGCACCTCTGTCCATTGTGCAGGGAAAAGATTCCTGGAGATACATTTTAGTCCAGTGTGACGAAACAGAATATATCCGGAGAAAATATCTACCATCCTCTATGCTAAGTCAGAATAGGGGTTCACTTGCATGTCTTGACCTCATGGAGAATGGAGAATGCGAAGAAAAGATTAGATTGTTCCTCTTGAAGGCGAGACAGCTTAGAACTTCAGCTGTTGAAGTCTATGATGCGAACTGACGAAGGGACAATGTAACTATTGAATTACACACTTTTATGGCTGTTTGTATGTTAAGTTAGGATATATTATATAATATATTTTGTTTGTGTTATTTTCATATTAATCTGTGTGTTCTGTTGGAGAGTGGTTGGATCTGATCATAGCTGAGGGGGTAAAATCTACAAAGTAGGACTTGTTTTATACAGCACGTATGGTCAAAAGACCCGTGCATTGGATTTAAGAGAAAATCTGTATGTATAATATTGCTCAATAAATCCATCTATCTATATTTACACATTTAACAATAATTCAGAATTCGTTTGCAGACCTAGTATGTTCACAGATAATATTTTGTTAAAAGTGTATTAGTGTGTAATTTTCATCCTCAAATTTTACTGTTGCTTTGGACATACTCATTATAATTATAGGTATATTTCCCGATTTAGTTTTTTATTATTGTCATTACTATCACTAAATAGTCTATAATTACATCATACTTAACTTTACTACCAACATATTCAGCTATCACTGGGATCGAGTCATTTTAGTACGATTTATTATTGATTCCTCCAGCTAGTATTCATTCATAATTTTTATAAACAGTTATTAAAATAAAATAAATTAACAAACAGTTTCTTTTTTGTCTTTCTTTCGTAGCTTGCGGGATTGAGATTTACGTACGTATTTGGTGACTTATTGACACTATCAGTCTTACTAATAAACCGTGTATAGTTTTTATACGAGACTTATGCAGAGTTGAGACAGAAAACGTTACTAATAAACCGTGAATAAGCTATGGACGTATAAACAGGCTGTAACTATACAATGGGAATTGCTTTGCAGTAGTTATATACACGAAACCCCTTGTTTAAGAGTTGTATATAGGGAAAAAATGGCCGCCCCTCTGACAGCTGTTCGTGTCGACTGTCATTTTATGATGATGGTTACCTTGTAACCACAGAAGAATAAACCAAAGATCATAGAATTATTAGAATAATATTGCTGTAGCTTGTACTCTTTGACCAAATTGTAGTGTGGTAATCGATTAGAGCCAGTTGTACTATCGATATTTAACACGCCACACTAGAGCGCTCTACCGGATGCAGTAGAGAACTTCAGATATTCTATTACCTTTCGTAACGAAGTAATGACGAAACTATGACGTAGCTGTGTAACAGTTATACTGTTATACACGACGTATGTAGTGATTATTAGTAAGGGATTTACACACGACTTATAAACGAGCTACTCATTGTATAAGTATAAGACAGTTAAACGCCTATATATAGAGTTTTTATTAGTAAGACCGTATATGTATTTCTTATAATGTGGAATAAGCTCAATTCAAAACTTTTGTTTTGGATTTTCAAGGAGCGGAAGAGATACGATTTCATGTACTTATGCTTATATTGGCCCATTGTGCGCCCTTTTAATATTTGTCACGGTTGTCCGATAAGTGGCCATGGTGACATTTGTGAGTCCTATGCAGGTAGGTGGGCCATCCTGCCAAAGCATTGAGAGTCACGTCTCAACCCCAGACGAGTGCCTTTATGATCATGATGGCCCGTATTATCTCCGAGACTTCACACCAGTTAATTTTTAACTATTGTGGATGATATGAAATGAGAGGAAAGTGGAAGAGTACAAGAAAACGGGAGTACATCGAGAAAACCCCTCCGCATCGTCTGCTTTGTCTGCAACAAATTCCATTACGTCTAGGCCGGATATCGAACCCAGGTCTCCTGGATGGAAAAATCAGCACTGGAACGCTCGAGCCACAGATATAGCATTCAAAACCTTTAGACCTACTTCATAATGTCAAACGGAACATCACATTGACAAACAAACCCACTATTTAACCTAAACGGCAGTGACAGTGACAGTGGGAAGGAAAATCTAATAAAGTTATGAGCGATGTCATATTCTTACAATGGATAGCGGGACTGAAAGAATATTTGTGTGAGGTCATTAGCTCACTATGCAGTTTCCATTTCATTAAAGCAGCGGTGACCAAATCTCGAACGGCTGTGATTACACGCGAGAGACAGTCTAAGCAGTAAGGAGACGGGGGAGAGATATATGATTTACAATTCATTTTTATATTTCAATATGCCTGGTGAATTATTAAATAAGTATATAATAAATTTTCATAGCGAACGATCTCTGTAAGTAATCCTATAATAATTATTATCGCTGCCTTAAATCACTTACATATATTTGGTATTATAGCTCATCTAATTATTATAAATTATAATGTTGATTTTCTCTACTTAACTTTCAGTGAATGATTGAAATTCATACCTAACTTACGATTTATCTATTACGAACATCGTATACTCCACGACATCCACAACCAACGAGCATTCATTTCAAATATATCTCAACAATTCTGATTACACATAACAGTCATTTACAATTAATAAGATGTCACCAAATCAGATAACAAATTAAAACAGCAATATCCAACATAAATAACATTTGGTTCATTAGCGAACGTTTTTCAGTAAGTAGTCTTATAATAATAATAATAATAATAATAATAATAATAATAATAATAATAATAATAATAATAATAATAATAATAATATATATAATTATATAGAGACCAGATAATAATAATAATAATAATAATTATTATTATTATTATTATTATTATTATTATTATTATTATTATTATTATTATTATTATCTGGTCTCTATATAATAAGTCGCATATATTTTTGCACTTACCATTTCTCCATCTCAATTTTCAGATGAAACATATATATAAAACACACGAACATCAGCTACGCAATTATCGTATATCCTACGACAATCCTCAGCTAATGAGTACTCTTAATATATCTATTTTATCAATCAGCATTATAAAATTTTTAACATTATTGACAAATTTTAATCATAATTGTATATTTTATTTGTAACATGAGCTATATGTATAAAATATCCGTCCAATTCAATTCAAAAATATATAGATTATATTAACAATTATCCTGTATTACGTCACATTATACATAAAACTCATGAATATCATGCATTGCACATATACATTGTTCTTTATTCTTTGTTATTTGCATAATTTATTATTATAGGTTCAGATTACATTGTTTTTGTTATATCTGAGGATGCCCCAAACGGCGAAAACGTTCATATATCTTATTAAATAGCAAATAAACATTTGCAAGTTGATATGTCTTAAGATTGAAAATTTATTATATACTTATTTAATGAGAGATATATGGCATGAAAACTACAACCAGTGGTGGTTCATGCACTAGCATTGAGTTCATCAACCCCGCGAATAAAAATAGCAAGCCTTGCTGTATCAGTAATGTCACTACTGTCATCAAGAACCAATAAAAAATATATACAAATTTTCTTGCTTTTTTTTTTTTATATTTCTCAATGAACACAATCAGAAATATCCTGAATTCTCTTCCGGATATTTAGTCGAGAAATGCTCAGTTTTTCAAAATTAATTAGCAACTTTCATCGGACAAATTATTTCAGCCACCTTGATCATTATGCTTTTATAAAACTCGCCTTCGTTGGAGGGCTTAAGACAGCGTTGTCAGACAGAGAATAAACGGAGCGGAGTGCTCCACTAGACTCGTTGCATGCTCCGATGTTTCCACAGACAAAAGCAAGTTCACGCTCTGACTCTAGCTCCACAACCGGTTTTGGAGTTTACAACTCTGACACTACTGGCTTAAGAGAACGAGCTATTTCGTTCGCCACTAGATAGCTGGCTTCCTTACATTTATTTATGTCAACTTTCTCTTCATGACGATGTTTTAAGGTTGATTTCAGTTCTTGGAGTTTAATAGTTCACTTCATTACTACACTAGCACGCAATATTCAGTCAGTTTCTCTATATTATTATTATTATTATTATTATTATTATTATTATTATTATTATTATTATTATTACTGCTGCTACTGACAAAGCTATCAGTATTATTATTATTATTATTATTATTATTATTATTATTATTACTAAATCAATAACTAGTAAATAATTGATAATAGTCATCAAAAGATTAAAGAAAGAAATTAAAATGGAGATATAGCGTAGTAATTATTTTATCACTCAAGGAAAGATGTAGGCCTTGTGTATTCAGCATAATGCTCTGTAATGTTGCTTCTATATATTACTACTAATTGAACCGTTGAGCAAAGCAACATATTACATTTTCTCTCGCAGATCAGAGAATAAATTCCTCTTCTCATTCTCTACGAAACCTTCTGTTTCTGCTCGTAGAGACAGAGGGTTTATAGAGCGACATGGTACCGACACTGCTTACCATCAGTACGTGAGCGAGAGAGAGAGAGAGAACAATGTACAGGAAACTCCCATTACTAGTATGAATGTGTCCGATTACACGATGTAATCACGATACCCAGTTTGGTCACCGCTGCATTAAAGGGACTAAGTTAATTTGGAAAGAAAAGGTCTTAAAATAGGACATATAGGAAATATAGATTTTGCTACACACTAGTCCACGGAACAGTTTCTTCAGTCACAAAAACGACCAGCATCTCAGCCGTATGTTGGCGCTCGATATCACTTAAAATCGTCCGGTCTCGAACCCAAAAAGTCTATATAAAACGTAAAATACGCCTGGACGTCAGTAATAAAAGAATTGAGACAGTTATCTATGCGGAAAGAGAATGACAGTTTCTAAAATTGCATAAAATGTATACCCAGAATTCCACT
Organism: Periplaneta americana; assembly: GCF_040183065.1. Taxonomy (NCBI): domain Eukaryota; kingdom Metazoa; phylum Arthropoda; class Insecta; order Blattodea; family Blattidae; genus Periplaneta; species Periplaneta americana. The sequence continues at coordinate 25,097,414 of NC_091125.1, forward strand.
TCATACAAGGCAGAATATGTGGAATTTAACGGTGCAGGCAAGGCTTGTGATTCTAATGCCTTGGAGATGATGACGTAATTCTGGTTTAGCTGCGATGCTGGAGAAGATAGCAGCTCTAAACCAGGTAATCTTACAGAATTACTTAGCATATCCAGGACAGGAACCGAAACACCGTTGGACCTCCGTATCTTGATTATGTGCGAGGCCAGTGCACACAGGCAAGAAATAAGCACTCTAACAGATGTGGCACAAACTGCTGGAAACTGCGCATAAAAACATGACGTTTTATGTTATGGTAATTTGTATTGGGTATAATCTTTTGCAAATAACCGCAAAGAAATATTCTCTTCATAATTCCACCTGAATGCCTATTTCTGACTTAACTATTTAGGCTACGTCTTGTGATAGCAAGCTAACAGAATCCTATTGTGACTCAAATTTTATATCTTTAGATTAATTAAAAATTTTCATCTTTGAAACGAAGTAATTGAATAATTAAATAAATAAGTAAATAATAATCTTACCTTAAAACAAATCAAAATTCGGAAAACATAGCCTACTTTTCATTTCTCAGCTGCTGTCTCATCATCGAAATACAACTACGTTATAGGTTTATTATTCAAGCCTCATTATTGCTACTACTGTTATGTACTACCATTACTTTCGTTATATCTACTATTACTTCCACAATTGCTGTGTTACTACCAATACTCGTTTCGTCCACACCTGTGGAGTAACGGTTAGCGAGTCTGGCCGCGAAATCAGGTGGCCCGGGTTCGATTACCGGTGGGGGTATGTTACCTGATTGAGGTTTTTTCAGGGGTTTTTCCTCAACCCAATATGAGCAAATGCTGGATAACTTTCAGTGCTGGACCCCGAACTCATTTCACCGGCATTATCACCTTCACCTTATTCAGACGCTAAATAACCTAAGATGTTGATAAAGCGTCGTAAAATAACCTACTAAAATTACTCGTTTCTGCTGGCTCCTCTGTAAAGACTAATGACAGGGCTCTTTCCTAAAAATATTTTTTGGAAGAAATTGGAAATCTACGTAATCTACGTGTAAAATAATTATGTAACTGGAGATAATACATGTAAAATAATAATCTACGTGCAAAATAATTATACAACTGTATAAAATAATTTGAAGAAAACTGCCCCTTTAAGTAACTCTCATGTGATTTCCCACGCTTAGAAGACCCTGCGACATAAGCAATTGATCTACTACTACTACTACTACTACTACTACTACTACTACTACTACTACTACTACTACTACTACTACTACTACTACTACTACTACTACTACTTTTACTACTACTACTACTTTTACTACTACTATTACTATTACTACTACTACTACTATTACTACTACTACTATTACTACTACTACTACTACTATTACTACTACTACTACTATTACTATTACTACTACTACTACTATTACTACTACTATTACTACTACTACTACTATTATTATTACTACTATTACTATTACTACTACTACTATTACTACTACTACTATTACTACTACTACTATTACTACTACTACTATTACTACTACTACTATTACTACTACTACTATTACTACTACTACTACTATTACTACTACTACTATTACTACTACTACTACTATTATTACTACTACTACTACTATTACTATTACTAATACTATTACTATTACTACTACTACTACTATTACTATTACTACTACTACTACTACTATTACTACTACTACTATTACTACTACTACTACTACTATTATTACTACTACTACTATTACTACTACTATTACTACTACTACTACTACTACTATTACTACTACTACTACTATTATTACTACTACTACTATTACTATTACTACTACTATTACTATTACTACTACTATTACTACTACTACTACTATTACTACTACTACTACTATTACTACTACTACTATTACTACTACTACTACTACTATTACTACTACTACTACTATTACTACTACTACTACTATTACTACTACTACTACTACTACTACTATTACTACTACTACTACTACTACTACTACTACCGTTATAGTAGCCATGGCTACTATTAATACTATTACTGTCATTATAGCTACCACTGTTATTACTACTTCATACCGCTATGCTGTAGCTACTACTGCTACTATTACTATCCTATGCTATTATTAGTTCTACTACTACTATTATTCTAACTACTACTACTATTACTATTCCTGCTATCGTTATAGCAGTTATTTCTACTATTAATACTACTACTGTTATCATTAGGCTATAACTTACTACTATTGCTACTATTAATTTTATTACTGCTAACGTTATAACAACTATTATTACTATTAGTTCATCTGCTGCAATGTTATAGCTACTACTACTACTACTACTACTACTACTACTACTACTACTACTACTACTACTACTACTACTACTACTACTACTACGTACTACCATCGCTATAGCTATTACTTGTATTAATTTTAATATTGCTATCGTTATAGTTACTACTGCCGTATTACTATTCCTGCTGTCTTATAGGAATTACTGCTATTATACTACTGATATATCCAATACTTCTATGGTTTCTGATACTATTGTTACTATTACCGTTCTCATTACTCCTACTGCTCTTACAATTACTATTACTGCCCGAGTTACTACTACTATTCTACTATTAGTAATGCCGTACTACAATTATAGTACTACTACTAACAATAATAGTAGAATCAACAGTATTAACCGTCAGTATTTTTTACGTTCCTGGTTTAGGTCTGTTGATCTATTATTACAAATCATTTTTCATCTAATCAGAGGACCTCGCACATCACGGTTCCATTCATGTTTTTGTATTGTTTATTATATTATCTCCAGTTACATAAAATAATCTGAACTTTTTTTTTACCTAAAATACATATTCCGCTGTAGAATATCATCTGCGGACTCTGTTATCTCTACTTTCACTTGAATAAGTCGGATGGCTGGGTGAAGGTCAGATACACCCACACGCGCTTAGACCCCACACAATATCTTATTGTGCTATAATCAGAATTGAATTCTGGCGTGGGCGAGAAATGACGCATAATTTTTCCTGGATTCTTTTCATTCGAGAGAAGAATTCTTCAAATGTCGCAAGTATACATATGATAAGCATCTGCGAAGAATGCCATTCGTAAAGAATGAGGAAGATAACTTTTTTGTTGTTATGTCGGACAAAATGTAATATGTTTACTTTGCTCAACGGTTCAATTAGGAGTGTATAGAAACATTAACTGCCACGCTGAATAATGTATTATTATTATTATTATTATTATTATTATTATTATTATTATTATTATTATTACTACTACTACTAAGTATTGTTTCTATAATTCTTCTGTATGTGTATTAATATTGATATTTTTAGATCTTCTCCCTAGAAGGATAAAATTATTATGTTTTATCTCAATTTTAATCTTCTTAATCTTTAGATGAGGGTAATTATTTATTAGTCATTCATTTAATAACAATATTGTAGAAAAACTGATTCAATATTATATGCCAACGAAATGTTAAACGCCAGGAACTGACATGTCATAAATAGCCAGGAAGAGAAAGATGCGATAAATAAATGTAAGAAAGTCAGCTACCTAATGGGGTTTGAAATATCTCGTGCTCTAAAGGCTTTTAATAGAACAGAATTTCTCGAAAGACTGATGATTAAAATAGCTTAAACAACTTGTCCATAAGAAGTTTTTAATTTTGAAAAACTACGAATTTCTCGGCCACGTAGCCTATCGAGAGAAGAATTTAGAAAATGCCTGATTATATGCAAGAGGAAGGTTAAAAAAAGAAGCAAAAAACGTATATTATTAACTGGCTCTTGATGACAGCAGTGACATTACTTATACAGCAAAGCTTGACATTTTTATCCGCAGGATTGATCAAGATGTTAGTACTGGAACCACCACTGGTTGTAGTTTTCATGCCAAGTACTTTACCTCCGTCTCCTTACTTCATAGGATGTCTGTCGCATGTAATCACTGCAGCTCTAGTTTTGGTCACCGCTGCACTAGATCATCGAAAACGATTCAGTAATTAAGCATTGATACATCTGCACTCTTTATTTTTATTTATCGTAACCCAGTGTTACATGTAATCGTCCTTTACCCTAGATAGACATGTTATGGTTGTAAGTGTAATTTTATACAATTTGTATGAGACAAATTACAAGTGAAATTTGATAGTTTATATTCACAAATGTGTATAAACATAATTTACATAACGTTAAAAATCTTGTTAACATTATTTGCTCCGAAACACTTGCAACAGTGTCGTTAATTTGTTATGACACAAATGCAGTCTACAAATTAATTCAAAACGGTTTGTTTCAAATTTAGGACATTCAGACAACAAATGTTAAACAGATTGTAATGACTCATATACATAAACAGAATTAGCCCTTGTTGTGATTTTGAACTTTTGAAAATAATTTCTAAATTTGCCACAGTGTGATAATACTGTGGTAACACAAAGTATGGTAACTCTTTTCTTAAAATTCCCTTCACGATGTGAATTCAGTAGTCTTCCGGAATATATTTAATTCGTCTTTCATTCGTCTTTCCACATGTAATATTAATATATGACGTTTTTAAATCAGTGTTGAAGCATGTAGTTTTGCTATCTAGTCGGTCTATTCATTTTTAAATATTTCCTTGTGTCCACGAATCAAAATTATGCACATTTATGTGATTTCATTTCAAATATTATTCCTAGTTTCTACTTAGCGATGATGTAAAAAGTACTTGCTTTCGACGAATAGATTGCTGGCTGAAACCTTGGTTTTTCTGAACCGACGCATGCAACATGCGAGGCCGCCGTTGCGTACCATGTTCGCAATGACGCTGTGAGGCTTGTGGTTTCTCAAACTCCGAGTTCCCGTGGTGGATTAGTTGCTGAGCGTAGGTTGTGTCCGTATTTTCCCTTTAAAATTCTCTGGAGTTCCTTCAGTGAAACGACGAAATTCGGCTTGGACTTCACATATTCACTCAAATTCCCTTGCAAAGATGTGTTTTAGCGTACCATTTAATTGTTTCTCCTTCCATTTCACCATTGACATTGACAATGAATTTCGCCGTCTGTTTGCTGTTTTTGAAAGAGAAAGCTAATGTATGTTTAGTCAGCAATCTGAAGACTGATTGGAACTTCATAAGAACACCTATAAGACATTATTCATGAAGCAATTGAGCCAGAAGATAATCGGTTAGTGTGGTCAGTTGCATTCCCCGTCCATTGCTTACATCGCATACAAGTAGTAAATAAATTAATCAGACTTGAGATGTGTGCAACAATTCTTCTTCCTCTGACACTTTTCGTTACCTGAGTTCTACTGCCTTATCTATACTAATAATAAATCTGTAGCCGAAATTTTTCTGGTAATTTTCGATATTCCAAAAATAATTGGTCCTAACTATATAATTAACCACCCTGAAACCGAAAATCGCTTTTTTGACATTTTTATTTGTATGTCTGTCTGTACGTTTGTTACCTTTTCACGCGATAATGGATGAACGGATTTCGATGAAAATTGGAATATAAATTATGTTCGTTGTAACTTAGATTTTAGGCTATATGGCATTCAAATACATTATTTAAAAGGGGGGTTATAAGGGGGCCTGAATTAAATAAATCGAAATATCTCGCTTATTATTGATTTTTTTTAAATATTACATAACAAAAGTCTTTTTAAAAATAATGTCCGATAAGTTTTATTCCTTGAAAAATTTTGATAGGACTGATATTTAATGAGATAAATGAGTTTTAAAATTAAAGTAACTGCCATCTAAGGCAGTATAATGAAATAAAAAACAAATGACTTCGTCTATAAGGGGCCTTGGACAACAACAATCGAAAGCTATGAAAGATAGCCTACATAGAACATTTCTCTGTTTGTATGAAGTAATATCGAAAGCTAAATTAACCGATTTGTTTAATTAATTATTATTTCACCATTGGAAAGTGTAGTTTCTCTAGATGGACATAATGCTATAATGTTATTACAGTAACTTCTGAGTGAATCGAGGACAGGTAATATTAAAGTAGCTTCTTATGCACAGAAAACTTGATAGGCATTCGTTTCCTGTATTTCCAAAAATAATTTTTATGACCAAATGAGTGGTCTCTGGATCAAAATGATCGTATTTTAATTTTTTAAATACAATTTAAGTAACACAATAAACGATTTATCCTTCTATCAAACACGAATGTTCCCTGGATCAAATGTCCTATTTTAATTATGTAATTACTTTATACTTATTTCTAACGGGTACAGCGGAGCGCACGGGTACGGCTAGTAATAAATAATACACTAGATCAGTGATGTCAACTGATGCCCATAGGAGCAAGCGCGCGCTTTTGAGCCCAGAAGAGCCTGAGCGCTTTACAGCAGAAAGGAAAGAGACAGACGAAAGAGATAGCGTATACCGCTTGGTCGAGCTATATACAGGGATGGCCAGCACTGATTCAATGGATAAAGGGAAGAGAACTTATTAAAATTGTATCCATGTTAATTTTTAGATTTGTCTGAGAAGTATAAGTGCATTATAAGAATGTAAGTTTTAATTCTAATGCTCATTTTTTACAAGTTTGCTTTTTTATTCAAAAGGAATATTTCCTCAACTTTTTTTTTGCAGAAAATTTTAATTTTCAGATATGTTTGTTTAGTAGCCTTACAGGTACTAAAACAATGTTTTCGTAAATCTCATATATCGTAAATACGTATTACTGAAGATAGTGTATTAAAATGTTTGAAAATATTCGCATGGAAAATGTGTGTAAGGAAATGAATTAACTAAGCAAGTACTGTTACATCACAAACAAAAAATATGTGCCTATAGCTTCAGCAGATTTCGAGAAAATTTAATATTCTGATAACAGAAAGTTGCGCATCAATATCACCTAAAATCATAATGCGATAAGAGTTTTATTATGTAATATTAGTATTACCTAGACAACTTTGCTTTGTACTATAATAGTGTTTTGATTACTTTTATAAGGCTAAAGATACCATCAACATCAATTTCAATTTATCATGTCATATTCAATGTCTTTCTTTGAGATAACACTTTCTTTATGAATGATGTGTTTAATTCACTTAGTACAGTATAGTTGTAGTTATTATGGAATTTGTGTGAATATTCCTTCTTAACTCTTTTCTATGTTATTAACGTTTAAAACACAACTGCAATATTAGGCTAAGAAATAGGTGTTAGTACTTTTGTTTTACAGACAATATAGAAAATAACAAACAGAAAGAAGCCATATAAAAATAACGACATAAAATTTCACGTTCTTAATCCAACAGGCTGCTTATTCCTCCTTCCATACCTATTGCTTAATTCCCGCGCACGACGTCAAGGTCAGAAAAATGCGCTTGTTTTAACATCACTGCACTAGATGTATCAGTGAGTCACAACCTCAATCATAGGTAAAAGCAATGAGAAAGAGGACATTATTCTATTTTTTTTTTTTTTTTTTTTTTTTAGAAGACTGGTATCTTCAGTAAACTATCAACACTCCGTGCATCTAATTGCTTTTTTTTCCTGCATATTATTAATTTTTATCACACGTTCGTTCCTTTAACCCGCATATGAACTTACATAATTTATCGATACAAAATACTAGAAATCTCTCCCATATAGATCATTTTTGAATTGCTAGATGACAGCCTGAATCCTTGGTTTTTCTGAACCGACGTATGCGAGTTGCGAGCTACGAGGCCTGCCTCGCACAAATCCGAACTATACGGGAGATAATGAATGGTTTCTATAGGCTAACTGCGAGGTGCGAGGTCTGCGTACCTGCGATTCTCAGCTTTCTTTCTCTTTTGCCGGTTGGTTTGTAGATCAGAATATCGTAGGTACAGGCTATAGTCTACAGTAGCCTGTTCGAATCATAGTTTCTAGCATACTTAACTCCTCCATTTACTTCTATAGGGCGTGATTTTGTTGGAACTTTTGTACGTTCACTTTGTCTGATATTCTCAATCTTTTATTGGCTTTTCGATGGCGGGCCCTGAACGGATCCTTGTACTTAAGCGTGCTTTGTCTCACTCTGCGCCCAATAAGATGCACAAGTCGTTCGTGATTCTGATACTGACAGATGGGCCATTAGACTATGTGAACGAACGCAATCTATTAGACAAGTATCAGTCAGGTTTCAGAGCTGGACACAACACAAGCACTGCTCTATTTAAAGTGGCCGAAGACATTCATGAAGCAATTGATTATAATAAAGTGACAGTAGCCTACTAACTCTTCTTGACCCTAGCAAAGCTTTCAGCTCTAAATTTTGACCTGCTCATCCATAAAATGAAAAACTGCATTTTTCAGAGACTACTGTGATTTGGTTCGAAACCTACTTACGGAAAAGACAACATTGTGTTTTATCCGGGAATCGAAGTTCCTCCTGACCAGTGTTGTTCACTACTTACATCAACGATATTATATCAGTTGTAGGGCATTTTAATTATCACTTGTATGCTGACTATCTTCAATGCTACATCTCTTCCTGCTTAGACCGAGGAAACGACGCTATAGACAAATTGAACGAAAACATCGACTCGATTGTGACATGGGCAAAGATTTTTCATCTTAAAATCAATCCTGAAGAGGTACAGTTATATTAAGACATAAAAGTCAAATCGATGCTGTAAAACAACTTGAAATGTCTCCCGTTAAAGTAAGTATAGTGCATATTCCTTTCAGTTCTTCCGTAAAAAATCTTGTCTTTCAAATGGATAATACTCTCAACCGGGACATGCAAATCACAGAAACCTGCAGAAAAGTCTACTCTATTATCCATGTGCTAAAAAGGGTAAATATCCATCTTCTCTCTTGTTTAGAAAAGTCCCTCGTGCAGACGCTTATATTGCCCTATTTTGACCGTGCCGTCATTTTACTGACTGGCCTTCAGCTACAAAAAAACACAACTTCAACGTGATCATAATTTGTGTATAAGTTTTGTAAGCAATGTTCGCAAAAATGATCATATTATCCCATCCCTGGAAGCAATAGTTTGTCTTAAACTATATAATAAAATACATTTATATTCATTTCTCCTTCTTTTTGAAATCTTGAACTCTTCTATTCCTTCGTACCTGTCGTCTCCCTTCACTTACCTTTCTTCCTACCATAACCTAAACACACGTTTTCGCCATGAAACAATACTAAAAATACCACCCCATCGCACCACCTCATACTTATCCTCTTTCACAATAGCTCTGCCAGGACTCTGGAATTCGCTACCTGCTAGCTTTAGGAACTGTCGAAATAAAATTCATTTCAAAAGCAAACTTCCTAGGAATTTTGTCAGTAATTGAGACTCGTTCAGACATGCCATCTTGTAAATAGTTCTCTTATTCTAGCATAAAATATTCAAATCTCCGGTAATTTCATCACTACATTTATTTTATACTTCAATAAAAAATATTTTGTTGTTCTTAATTTCTACAATAAATTGTCTAACCTTTATCAATCAAGTAATATTTTAGTACTTTGATTTTATTGTAGTTGTAATTGAATATTTAATATTAATTGTAATTATAATTTTAATTGTATTCTTAATATTGTAGTTGTAATCGTGAAAGAGGGAAAGAAAACTTTTAATGGCCTTATCTCTACCAGCTTAAATAAATAAATACTAAATACTAATCCTGCTTTAGGCCTGATAGAGCCGGGCTCCATCCGCTGATGAGCAGTCTGATAAGCTGGAGGGACTGGAGTCTCAAGTACTTCCTGTATCAGCATCAGAGACTCATACTACTCCCAAGACTTCATGTCAGCCTATTTTTACTATTACAGATCATATATGAAATGAGAGGAAGATGGAGAAAAACACTTTGCATCTTATATTTGAAGGGTTCAGAGTCATAGTGGGCCAAGCGACATTTATTAAAAACGGATTGAATACCATAGTTTAATGAAGATTGACATATCATTTAGTTTTAATGTGCATACTTTATATTACTTGGTATATGTTTCCATTAAATTATGGTAATAACTTCATTTTAACCTTTGTTTTCTACGGTTTTATAATAATAATAATAATAATAATAATAATAATAATAATAATAATAATAATAATAATAAGTTATTTTAGCTGGCAGAGTTAAGGCCGTAAGGCCTTCTCTTTCACTCAACCAACAAAAAGTGTATATACATATGCATGAACTTACAAAGAATTCAACAATTTGATTTAGATGAGAGTTACATGTATACAAGAGTTATTTACGAATTAAATAACAAAATACTATGAACTATTAATTAAACACTGAAATAAACTATGTAGCAGCATTAAGCTAAAATACATAGAATGTTAATATATTTCAAATAATATTAGATAAAAGAAAGAGATTAATTAATATGAGACAATTTTGAAAATACAGCACTATTAGGATGATGTCTAAAGAAAGACGTAACAATGTAGTCAGTGATAGTTTAAATCAGTATGATTGGAGTGAAATGCTAATAAGGTTATCTTTTAAGCTGTTTTTAAAGGTGTTTATTGTCTTGCAGCCCCTAATACTTTATGACAAGGAATTCTATTGACGCGAGGTGGATACTGTAAAAGATGATGAATAACAAGATGTTCTGTGAAGAGGTATACTTAGCGTGCCACAGATAAGTGATCTGGTATTTACGTCGTGGTTAGAGTATAGATAAGAGAAACGAGACGAAAGGTACTTTGGTGTTAAGGTGTGCTGAATTCGAAAGAGTAAAGACAAAGAGTGTAAAGTTCTGCGTTCTTTAAGTCGGAGCCACGAAAGACTTGCGAAGGACGGTGATATGTGATCATATCGTCGGATGTTGCACACGTATCTGACGCACATGTTCTGAGCTCGCTGTAACTTCACTGACAGTTCAGAACTTAGGTCACTTAACAAAACGTCACAATAATCGAAGTGCGGCATTACTATGGTAAATGGCGTGGTCGGGAATCGAACCCAAAGTTGCCTGGAAGGAAGATAGACATAGCCTTCTCATGATCCAATAATGTATTTTCTGCTATTTATGTCCTTTTTTCAGTTTTTGAAATGTTTTTATATTTCTACTCAAAGCTGACAACAATAGAAATGCATAATTACCTATAAAAGTTACAGAAGTAAACTATGGCAGCATTTTTGTATGAAATGTTCAAAAGAAGAGAATGAAATGAGAAAGAAAGTGGCAAGAAAAGTAAACAAGAAAGAATTATAAATTCATCAATAAAGATATGAAATAGAATGGAATAGGCCTAGGCCTATGTGAGGGATGTTTCAATGACCTCGTTAAAGTGGATGGATAGTGACTCGTGACTGCCAGGACTGCGCCTTCCTAGCGCTCACTTGACAAGGACGCCTAGAGGATGTATGCAGACCGGTCTGCTGGTGTTGTGTGCCTTGATGGGTAATGTTCCGTGCCGCGTACTGCCGGTCACCCCGTCACGGGCCATGGGGCCGCATGGGACCATGCAGAGACTCCCGTCGCGTGGCAACTCCTAATGGGTCATCATGAGAATCCGTATAATGGCAGGCACCGCTTTACCAATTTACATGCAACGTTGTAAAGTTAATATTTAACACAAGCGATCAACTGCTTATATTGAAACCTTTAAGTAACTTCAGTTTGTTCACTTACAGGCAAATTGTAGTACTTCTTACAAGTCAGAGTAACTTGCCTTCATTGTTGTCTAATGGTTACCATCATTGCTATTTGTCCAACGATCATGAGTTCAAAACCCGTCTAAGGATGAGTGTATTTTTATGGACGATAATTATCCTTAGAGTGGCTTTTTTCGGAAATGAAATTAGAGGTCCTTTGCCATATACTTACTTCACGTAAAATTCCCGTTCCCGATAGACAGCTCCAGGCAAAATTTGTCGACCTTCTCTCTCCACATGAAAACTTTGAGGTAGCTCAATAAGCCGTTATCAGTAGCCTAGTTGCACGTGGGTTTGCCATAATCTACAGGGTCGATGCATAAATTCGGAGCGTTTTCATTAAATCCAAAATTAATCAAATTACATACAGAACAGACAATTTGTATTATATATTTCTTAATTTAAATTCAGGAATCCGTCCCTGAGCACAAGTTCTACTGTTTCAGTGGTGAGCTAAAGTTCTATCTCTCTATATTATATTTTATATTACAATTATTAGCAAAATAAATACATAAATAAAATATAAAGTAAACAATAATAGGCCTATATAGTCTGTTTACTTCGAAATTCCCGGAAGTACAATTTTCTCCGAATAATGAAATCTTTGTATATTTTCAAAGTGCGTATGCTGTTAAAACTTTTTCCGGGTAGCTCAGTTGGTAGAGCAGCTGGCTACGGACTGGAAGGTCCGGGGTTCGATCCCAGGTGGTGACAGGATTTTTTCTCGTTGCCAAACTTCCTGAACGGACCCAAGGTTCACTCAGCCTTCTATAAAATTGAGTACCGGGTCTTTCCCGGGGGTAAAAGGCGGTCAGAGCGTGTTGCCGACTACACCACCTCATTCTAGTTCCGAGGTCATGGAAAGCATGGGGCTCTACCTCCATGCCCCCCAAGTGCCTTCATGGCATGTTACGGGGATACCTTTACCTTTACCTTTTTACAAAGATTTCTATCTTTCATGAATAAAAAATGCATAACAGTTGTTAGTTGGGATATAAAAAGAATACGGCGTTATTTTTCTCTCGTGTAGGCCTACTATTTCATCAAGGACAGATGCGAGGTTCTAGAACTAAGCCAACGATACTTTCCAGCATTGTTCATGACTGGAGATGAAACATTTGCCTGCACATCAACCATACAGTGTAACTAACTGTGAACTCTGTTTAACATTAAAGGCCCGGTCAAACAGAACGCGGACTGTCCGCGCGGACTTGGCGGACCGTCCGCCGCGAACTGTGTATTACGTTAGAATGCATCATCCTAGTTAAACAGCGCGCGGCCCAACGCCGCGGTCTAGTCTGGTTCGCGGCGGACTGAGAGGGAGTCGTGTTTTTCCACAGAGTTCGCGGCGGACATCTCGTAGAAAATGGCCGATGAAACGGAGAAATTAATTGATGCGCTGTATCCAGACTCAACCTCCATCGTCTCTTTTTTTTTTTAACCAACTCATCGTGGTCAGATAATCCTAATTATATACATAATCCTTCCAATGAAATTAATTATACTGGCTTGGAGGTAGCTACCACACCTCCGATGTCATTAGGTTTTTTGCCACGAGGCCTATTGTTTCTTCTGCAAAAGATTTGTACGAAAACGTACTGCAGCTCGTAAATAAACGGCAAGAGGGAAATAACAGTATTTCTCAATAGTAATTTTGTCTACGAAATAGTACTGTTTTCTGAGTCGTGTTTTCTTTTCTATATACATACTTATTTTTCAGTTGATTAGTAATAAATGCAGTTTAAAATACAGAGGAAAATCTTTTATTTACCTCAAGCAGATCGCTAGTCTTTCCTTCGTTCCAATCGGTCTCCTCCAGTTTGTTGTCACTTTCAATATTTTTGGTTCTATAAGGCTATGTAATTCCTCACTGTTGTTTAGACATTCGAAAATAGTCGTAAAAACTGTCTTCAAACGAATTCAGTTTATTACACAGTCTATGAAAGTCGCCTAGTTCCTCTCTTTATAATTTATTTCATGCACCCACTTCCTTTTCCTTTTCTGCTTTGATGAACGGCTCAAAGCGAACAAAAGAAGCAATTCTTCTTCATCTGAGGAGCTGCTGGACATGTTAATTAATCCAGGAGAAAAAACGAAAGTAAAAGTACAATTTCAAAGAAATTTAGAAACAAATAGAGAAAATACGATGAGTAGTTTCTCTTGGCAACAATTGTTTCCACACTGGTTCGTCCTACACTGTCCGCGTTGTTTGACTTCCTCAGTCCGTGGCGGACTGCGATTCTCCTGTCCGCGCGGACAGTCCGCGTTCTGTTTGACCGGGCCTTAAGAGATATAATTTAAAAACCATGTGAAGCCGATAAGCAGTTATATTAAATCGGGTTTAATAAGATCCGTCTATGCTTATCTTTGAAATAAAATAACTAAAAGTTATTTGTATACATTATTTAATACGTTTTAACGTTTTCGACTCTACAGAGTCATCATCAGAAGTTATGCCGTAGAATACATAGGAGTTTGAATGCGCATTTATGTGATATACTGTAGTATATAATACAGGGACATCATTTTATTTTTACTAACATTTTTAATATTAACTTGCCTATACCTCTGGATCAACGCAGTTTGCTATCCCCTTCCACGACTGGAGTTCGATGATACTGACGTAACATACAAACAAATCACTTTACTAGGTATAGGAGGGAAGAAAAGTAGTTCATCAATTTATGTAAACAAGGAAATATTGCGCTTTTGAGTTTAATCATTTTCATCAGGTTTTTGTTTAATCAAAATACAGTACAATATTAACAATGAGTGTTTTTACTCACGAACTGAGCTGTCCATGTGGATGTATTCATTATACAGTGTATATTATACTGTTTACATCACATTAGCGTACAATATAGAGAATGAAGTTACATTGAAAAATAATCATAATATGGATATTAAACACATTTCGATACAGGCTTCAGTTCTAATGTGCATATTATCGAACTATAGGCTATTGTATTTAATTCCAATTACCAGTTCTTCGTACTAGTAGCTCATGTTGAAATAATTCTGTACCTACTCTATAAAAGAGTACCTTACGTACTGTAAATTCAATCTTCACTTCTGCCCGAAAAGATAAAATTACTCAGACAGACTATCTACTGTCCGTCCAAGTGGTTATGTCGTAGGGTTGTAGAAAGGAGAGAAATTACGTGACAGTTAATTACTTAACGAGGCCCTTTTATTTAAGTTATTTTAAACGGTTGTATAATATTACATAGACGTCAAATTCCTAACAGAAATTAATGTTCTCAGAAAAGAGCTAAGACAGCCCAGCCACTAGCTGGTGAATAAAAGCTGGTTGGGGAAACCGGGATACGACGTAGGCAAATGGACGACAGTACCTGTGCGAAAATGATTCAATATTGAAAGCTCTTTCGTCACTGGAAAATGCGAACATATTTTTGGAACGTACTGTGGCTACTATGACTGTATATGCGGTCTTGGATCTGTGTGGAAGACGGTTGAAGGGGTGGGAGTGAAGTACATTCAAAAACTCAGGTACAATGAAAATTGAAGTAAAAATAAAATGATGTCCCTGTACTATTAAGACTAAACAAGTTGCAAACATTAGTTATAAAATACAAGCATAAAATGTTATGTGATTAAAATTTAAAATTAAAAAAATTTAAAAATCAATAAAATGCTTGTGTAAGCTGTTACATCAATATAATGTTAAAACGAGGGTGGACTACAGCTTGTTGAACAGTATGTGATAAGGAGATCACATAATTCCAGTGCAGTGTCTTGTGCATAGAACAAACACAACTGCAAACAGTGAACACTGTATGAGAATTGTATTATATGGATATGCAAATCATATGGTATGCGGACATGAACGCACACAAACCACGTGCTCCTCTATCAACCTATCACCAACTTTTCCCCCTTCTTCCTTCCGCTGTTACCTAATCATTTGTAAATTTTGTAAACGAGGCGCCCCCAACAGTTGCAGTCTAGCTGCCAAAGACATCGGAACTTTCACCGTGATCCTCAATTTGTAAGTTTGCTCATCATCTTACTATCAAAACTTTAGACAACACTTTCGATATATTAATTATTATTTTAATTATTTTACCTTATTCACTTTGTGGCTATGTGGCTATATGGCTGTGAAACTTGGACTCTCACTCTGAGAGAGGAACATAGGTTAAGGGTTTTTGAGAATAAGGTGCTTAGGAAAATATTTGGGGCTAAGCGGGATGAAGTTACAGGAGAATGGAGAAAGTTACACAACACAGAACTGCACGCATTGTATTCTTCACCTGACATAATTAGGAACTTGAAATCCAGACGTTTGAGATGGGCAGGGCATGTAGCACGTATGGGCGAATCCAGAAATGCATATAGAGTGTTAGTTGGGAGACCGGAGGGAAAAAGACCTTTAGGGAGGCCGAGACGTAGATGGGAGGATAATATTAAAATGGATTTGAGGGAGGTGGGGTATGATGATAGAGACTGGCTTAATCTTGCACAGGATAGGGACCGATGGCGGGCTTATGTGAGGGCGGCAATGAACCTTCGGGTTCCTTAAAAGCCATTTGTTGTAAGTTTGTAAGTATTCACTTTGTGTTCATATTGGTTTCCTATACATGTAGAGTATATTTAAACTTAATACAGCAACTGTTTCGTGCGCATACATCCATACTTCGCTTAACGAAGTCTGAAATATGATTGTACGTTAGTCAACATTTCATTTTGCGTTTATTAAATCAAACATATACTCCTATTATACCCTGTTTTTATACAGAAGGAAATTTCCCGCTAAAATTTCAAACTAACCGCCCCCACTTCGAGGCGTAGCTACTCTATAGGACGTTTCAGAACTAAGTTGACGAAAACAAATTCAACTAAAGAAATATATGAACACAAATACAGACGCATCCCCTTATCACAGACTGTTCAACAAGCTTTAGTCCATACTTATGTAGCCTACTGTTACTAAAACGAGACTGTACACTCACTCCACTCTCATGTTTGTTATCCTAACTCGCGTCATGGTTATTCTGATACCTTGTTAACAAATTGTTCCATCTCTATTTATGACTGACTACCAACGTTGAGGCAGTTTTTTGATTCCACGCCGAAAGAAATAGGCTTACGGGGATTTTGAATTGAAGACATTGTCAAGGCAATTTTAAAGACAGCTTCGTTATTAAAGGAGATTAACAGGAAATTGTTGGATAGAGAGCGGAAGAGATGAAAATGCGATACAGTAAGATCAGAAGGATAGGGTGGATGGTAGTAGGCCTATAGCCTCCTAACCGAGCTCTTAGATAACCGCTTTTGTAATGTTAGAAATTTGCGGATAGGCATTATCGTGCTGAAAGAGCACTTGATAAGTCTTTGCAGTTATTTTTCTTCAATTACAGCCTCAAAGTGACTTAGTTGTTGGTAATAAATCTCAGCAATGATGACTAGGCCTACATTCCTCGGAAGCAATTCACAGTAGATGACATGGGTCATTGTAAATTAAAGCGTTTGAACGGTCTACATCAAAGTCGGACCTCCCTGAACGTGGGTGATCGTTTATATCAAAATGACCCTCTTTGAAACGAGAATGACGTACTTCCCGTAATAATTCTAGCGACATAAGAGGCCTTTACGCTACAATTAAACTCAAAGGAAAGGATGTTTCGGAAATATTCTTTTTCTTTTTCTCTAATTGACATTCCATTTTCTTTAATCCATAATTAAAAGAAACTTTCTTACAAATTGAAAAATTCAAGACTTATTAAAGTAACACAGTACTATGACATTAAGATGACAAATAAAAAACTACGAATAACTTGCTTACATAGGACCTATTCATGTAAAAAACAAAAATACTTTCACTAGTGCATAAATCTATCTGTTACATCAGCCAATTGTATCGCTTCCCAATTTCAGTCGAATTAACGTTTGCCATCTTTCTACAATAGTTTTGTATAAAGCTACAGTCTGTAGACCTCAAACATAATCTAGCATGGTGGCATTGCGAATTCACCTACTCCATTGTTATGGATGCAGAAAGCAATTGTTACTGTTCTAGTAACGAAAACATTTACTATAGCCCGGTTCAGACGGTGCGTGTTTCTGTGATGGATCCAAGGTAGCTGCGCTGATGGGTAGCCTGCGTGCTCACTTGCCGGAAGTAATGCGCTCTGGTGGGTCCTTGGATGGCTAGCTTGCTTGATTTCGAGGGTATGTTCCTTGCTATTTTTCGTGATGGTTTGCAGGCTGGATCCAAAGATGATCATATAATATCACCACTGAAACCATGTCGCCATGTTCGTTGTTTTCCAACTAAACCTGTTTTTTCTATATTCTTTAGTTTCTAAGAAACAACAATTAAATATCGGAATTTAGCTGTTTTGCACTTATGGCATAATTGCTTTATTGCGACAGTTACTACTGTTAATGTAGGACTTTAGTTGTTTTCCACTCACGGTTTAGTTTCTTTTTGACCATGAGTATTGGCAACAGATGAAACAGCAGATGATTTTCCAATTTGAACTGTGAAAACAGCCGTGTGAACAACTACCATCACCGTAGCCAACACGGGAGCCAGCAAGTGAGCACGCAGAGCAGCCATCACCGCAGCCACCTTGGAATCCGTCACAGAAACTAGCACCGTCTGAACCAGGCCTAAGAGTCCCATGTCACATGATCGCTGAGCGCTAATGTCCCCACTGTCGTTATATACTATAGAAGATACCGTGGATGATTATGGAGCGCGGAGTATTGAGCGGATCAAATCATTCGTGGAGGGATATGGCGCACGTTGCTAGTTCGTGCAATCAACACCGGTAAATTTACAAGGGACCGGTAGTAGCCTACTTTTAGTGTTGGTAATGCCTACAAAAAGACGGAGTCACTTATTTGCTGAACTAATGTTCTCGGCAGGTGCTCTACAAATCTGAGTGACGGATCAAAATAGCCCCAATTTCAGTATGAAAATAGTATTGCTAATTTTTTGTAATTCCCATGGTCGCAAATACAAAGACAGTATAAATTTGCAATCTTGTACAACAATTTTGTGAGCAATTTATAAGAGACTTGAAGCAACCATAGGAACTGGTACAAGAGTAGTGAAAATATATTCTACTGCTGTTAGAGTGTGTGTACAGTTTTAGAAAAAAAGCTTTGTTGCACCGATAGTTTACAAGTCCCAGAAAGGAAGCGGTGAGCGCGATCAGAGGACGTGCGACCTGGATCATAAGGCAAGGACTAGTTGATTTAATAAAATTAGTTTTGCTTCGTTGTATGTCTGATTATGCGCTCTGTCTCATTTCTGGGATTTATAAAGTATCTGTGCGATAAAACTTTTTTCTAAGACTGTACTTTGAAACAATTTCTAAACCATAAAGCCAATGTATTATCATTTTACTGACACTAAGTTATTCGCTTCCTTCAGATACGATAAATAATGTAGATAATCAATTATGTAGGCCCCACATCAGTAACCTAAAACACGTGTGTGTACAGCCAGTGCCATCGATTCTGGCGTGTGAAACAAGTAATGAGAACTTGAGAGTGAGTATCTTATCTTTGCAACAAAATGTGGGCGAGAAAGCTGGCAACTGTGATTGGCAGATTGCTGTAGTCACATCTGTTTAGGAGGTGGTACTACTCTCAGCCACAATAACAACTAATGCCACTGACTGGACAGTGTACTCAAAGACACAACCCACAAACGCAAAGTGCGGGTGTTTTGCCTTTGACGCAGTGGGCAGAGTGCTGACGTGACGTGTTGGGCAATACCGTTCTCAGCTGCACTGGAAACAAGTGCTCACTGACTGGCTTTTTACTCAAGGACACGCGCCAAAAATGCTGGCACTGGCTATACCATACCACGCAGCAAGTACCAGTCATAGAGATGAGAGAGAGAGAGAGAGAGAGAGAGAGAGAGAGAGAGAGAGAATTCGGAAACTGTCGGATATGAAGAGAACCTTTCACATGTAGTATGTTGCTACTATGCTACTATAACACGCCAACAATGTCCACAGCAGTGGCGGTGCGTCAATAAGAGCACAAGAGCACGTGAACTCCTTGTTTCCATTAATGCACGACTAGTTTTATTATTTGATACCGTATTGACGTAGTGGGGATGTATAATATCAGAATCGAGTATTTTAAACTTCCCGCATCTTGCATAAACTTCTTATGTAAACTTGGCAACATCCGATCACGTACAAGCCGTGCTCTTTTCGAGATGGTTACAGGAATTTCACGCATGCGCGGGACAAATTGTCTTCAGCTGGCCGCTTATGACTCGTCAAGAGCACAAAGCGTTAAGTGAACATGAGTATCTATCCTACAGATGTCAGGTGCATCGATGCCTATCGTTCACGTGCTATATCTCGAGGAGGAAATTTAAAAGCCTGTAGATGTCAGCATCTGACTGTAGGAACGGTTACTTTACGTAGATGTGTGTACAGTGCTGCTACGAGAGTGTAGTTTGTGAATTACTATACAGTACTTCAGTGTCGGCATAATAGCATAGTTTGACTTTCAAACACGTGCTGGCTGACTGTGGTGGTGGTATGAATTTAAGTATCTGTATGGTAGTGTATAATATTTAAGAATAATATTTACTGGCATGTACAGTATTTATAGTAATCTATGCGAATGGGATTACAGTACTGGTATAGGCTGTAGTGTATCAGTGTGTTGTGAATCAAAATATATTACAGAACATACGCGTTTGTAAATAACGGGACTGTGGTATGTATTCATTATTAACAAACGTAAACAATGAACTCTGTTCAATGAAATTTGGAACAGTAAAGAACTGGGTAAACTGGCTTACCAGGAAAAATTGGAAATAGAAAGACTGAGTTTCATTATTATTATTATTATTATTATTATTATTATTATTATTATTATTATTATTATTATTATTATTATTATTATTATTATTATTATTATATGTCGTTTTGAATTTATATACGGTTTTTTTTCGATAGTGAAACATTGGAATCAATACATTTCATATTAGACTAAACGTACAATTTCAAATTCTCTTCGATTTTGGAACCACAAAATTGTGAACACACATAATATTTTATCACGAGCAGCCACTGGTCCACAGTCTGAAAGCATGTACCCTACTGCCAATTCGCAAGTTGGTCCTTTCGTTCTTTGCAATTATTACCACTGCTTTTCTACTTCTCCCACTAATACCGTTTTCATTTTCTCAAATATTCCTACTTCATTATCTTTATTTAACCTGATTGAAATTGTACTAGTTCATGTACTGAAAGCATGGAACACTCAAACGTGCATAGAATTATTCCTGTGATTTGTACATATGTGCAATTTATTCGTTTTTTATTTAGATCTTGGAAAATTCGAAGTTACCTTATTTAGAAGAGGAGCGTTAATTTATCACAGCGCTCCTAGTTGCCGAAGTCTGATAATTTCCTTCGTCACCTCGCTTTTTAGGAAACTGACTATAAGCCTTAGAAGTGTCACTCTTGGAAATTGTATAAGTTACACCATTATAGACTATCTGAGGTCAGTGGTATTTTACTTTGGAACTTTTAAAAAGAACGTAACCTAGTTTGTCTCGGAAATAAATTAAAACCGGAAGTCTCTTGTCATAGAACGGCAATAAACAAAACGTGTTCATGAGTAGTTTTTGACGTAAAATACACCAGCTGCTTGTCGCCCACAAAACTCGGACGTTTGTGCGTTGGAGTCATGAATGTTCTTAGTTTTAGGTGGAGTCATAAAGTCCTGTCTAACTCACCTCACGGGAACAACCATATTTGCACCTACTGTAGGCCTGTACATTGGTCAAATCATCGGTTTTCAAGCAAAACGCATTAAGTAAAAAATATTACTTCTGAGAAAAAGGCGTTAGAACGTTCTTGACAAAGCTGAATGCTCAAAATATCATTTCTGGTAAGTTGTTTTTCTCTTTATATTGTGTACTATTTCATTTTCCAATTCTAGGTTTATACGCATACATTATGTATAACACATGCGTTTTTTTTTTTCTAAGAAGTAATACTTCAGACTTAATGCGTTTAGCTTGTAAACCGACGATATTATAAAATATGAAAATATCAATGCAAATGAGTAGGCTATAACAAAACAATTATACAAAACGAAACGTTAATGTTTCAGATTATTTTAATTTCTTCAAATATAAATTATTCCGTAATTGAACCTTAATTAAAATTTATATGTAGGCCTAATAATAATGTACGCATTTATGTCGTGTAGTGAAATTATACAGTGCATATCCATTTGGTGCATACAGTACTCCGATCATAATCCAACGTTTTTAAAACACGATATAATGACGAGGTCCAAAATTGTTTCATCATAATTCTCCTCGGCATGTAATATTTCATTTAGTGACTGGCTTTAAGGATAACGAATTCAGAAACAATCTCCCCACGCTTAATATTTTGTCTCCAACACTACAATTTACCTTTAATTCAGATTCTGCCTGATATGGTATATTGCGATACAAGTGTGGTAAGTGCATTATAACAGAATCGGGGGAACAGTTTGAAAAAAAATAGGCGAAACCAAGTTTTTTCAGTTTCCGAGATTCTCTTACGGGCTTATCGCACATGTATTGCATATAATTTTTAGGACGATCATCACTGAAATAAAAATTTGTTTTTAATTTTGAATATTGCATAAATTTGTTTCATAAATAAAAATTTCACGCGTAAAAAAGTCCTGAACATCGTTTTTCAGGCAGTATGTACAGTTACCCTTAAAAGGAATGAGACGACTCTTGGTCGTCGGAAGTTAAAGTTCTACAGCGCGGTTCACTCGATATCGACGTAACAATAAGTACCATGACAAATGCAACAAGAATTGTTACAAGGACCACAACAAGGACAAGGATCAGAATAAGGATCACAAAGAAGATAGCCATTTAAGGCCACGATTTCACAACATAGCTCGAGTCACAAAATATCATTGTTTCTCTGTACCGAATGGCAAATGCCTGCTATGGGATCTACATTCTGGACTACTGCTGTCACTGTCTTGTCTTGGTAGCTCATATAGTAGCGTGTCGGTTCCACTGTATAACCGAAACGTCTCGTGTTCGATCCCAGGTAAAACTTTTTTATTGAGGTGTAATTAATTTCTTCAGAGTGCCTCGACTGTCTAATTTGTCGAAAAATATGGAATAATTTATGCCCAATTTCTGGGATTTACAAGTGGGCTGAACCTCGTCAAAAAATCTTACTTGGAAGTTAAAAGTATTCTTCCTCAAATAAAAATCATAAGAAACAAAAAGAGACCTGTTCACTTAAAATCTTGTCCACATGCCATCACCTTCTATTACAACTATAAGTCAATCCGGCATGGATTTCACGAGATTGTGGAATAAGTTGTGATCCCCGGCGAGATCTTCCCACATGTCAACAACTTGATTCCACAATTCGTCTCGATCTCGAGGGCGTCGGTGGGCATAGGTGGCTATTCTGTAGTGACATAAACATAATTATCTCTCGGAACTTCTCCGTAAAAGTAAATTTAATTCACTCCTTGAAACTGAAAACCTTAGTCGTAGCGTAATTTTCCCACCAGCATACAAGCTGAAGTAGCACAGGCATTGATAAAAGTTTTGTACACAGAATTAGACTGAATTTCTATTCGACAGAATCTATAATCAATGGCTTCTCTGAACATGATAAACAAATCCTAAGTGTTTCCAATGTCAATGAACAATTTCAAAATATTAATTTAAGAACTAAAAAGGGTCGTAGATGATGTATCTAGTGATTATTTACATTTATGTCTACAAAATGAATCTTGGAAAAACGTATATGATACTGGTACTACTGATATTAAGAGTAAATGTATTGTATTTTTCACTTAATTTCAGAATCACTTCAGTGGATGTTCTCCACACAATGTTGTGAAAAAATTCAAAAGTAAAAACATGTAGATAACGCAGGGACTTAAAAATCTCATGTATTAAAAAGAAGAATCTATATGTAATGAGTTGCAATGTAATGATCCTCATGTTCTAAAATACTACAAGAAGTACAGTGTAATTTATAAAAAATTATGAAAGAGGGAAATAGAACACATTTGAATAGAAAAGTGCAAAATTCAGATAATGCAATCAAAGCTATTCGGAATATTATTAAAGTTAAACTTGTAGATATCCTAAGAAAGAAAATATTTCTTTTCATTAAGACCAGTGATTATAAAGTAGAGGACCCCAAATTTATTGCAAATTCTTTTAACATCTTATAGTATATAGTACATAAATATTATTGACAACTTAAACATTCAAGATTTTGCAAAAGATACTGCAATTGGTTACTTAACAGATGCATTTAATAATTAGTATTAATATATGTAATTAGTCAATAACTGCAAAAGTGCTTTTTCATTCAATCATAACATGAATAAAATTGAATGCACATTAAATTAAATACTATTGCAAACACGTAGATAAAATAGTTAAAATCAACGGAAGGGGTGAGAATGAAATAATCCAAAGCCACACTTTTAACAAAAATTGTTTTGTGCGAGTGCATTTCTAACACATATTGGAAAGCTACTAATAAAATATTGTAATAATTACTCAGCAAACGACATAGCCTAAGGACTCTAAACCTTTGTAAAAGTTTGCCTGTATGGCTTAGGAATATTTTTTTCATTTCATTTAATTGTTAGTTTTTAATATATTATATGCATTTACATTGTATATGTGTGTATATAAATGCATTCATTAGATTAACGTTTATAATATTATAACTTGTAATTTTGTATTGTCTGTGATCATTAACACTTAATGTCAGAACTTTGTAAAACTCTATTTCAACGTTACTTAGCTATTTCAACGTTATTTAGACAAAAAAAATCGTTGATGTAGACTAAGAATCGAACTCGCTCTCTTCTACACAACATGCAGAAGTCTTAGCGTCTGAGCTATTGAAACGACACGAAAGCTTTCCTTTCTGTGGGGAGTGTCGATCTAGTCAATAAGGTCCATTGTCCATTTAACTGCACGATTTATGTATATATTTATCTTTTATTTACGTAATATTGTCATATTTTTTTTTGTAGTTTTTGAAGTGAATTTCGGAACGATGCTAGTAACAAACCAAATAGCCTGCATTTAAGTAACTCATTCGTTATCTTGTGTATCAGTGCTCTGGTCTCCGATCATGCGCAGTGTCTTACATCAGAGACTTAGAAATATTGAATCGTCTCATTCTTTTCCAGGGAAACTGTACATAGAGGTCACAAAGTGGGCGTAGTCCCCCCCCCCCCCGTACTACGACACTACGATGGTATGGTTGGTTGATTGACATGGACATGTAGTCTACGTGATAGTTTAACGACCCAAGACATCGGTATGAAGCAAGGGTTTGAGTTTTATCTGTTCTTCATCAGCATCAGACCTTAATAAAATATTAAATTAATATGAATTTCACGTCTTATTAATAACTTCAACGTCTTCCCCAGACTTTAACGTTATCCCTATTCTATGTAATTAATTTTGCCAATTCTTTGTCTATATTTCTCCTTTTCATTATGTATCCGTTCTTAGCGTACAGAATTCAGTATATTCAGCTGTTTAAATTATATTTAAACTTCTTCTTCTGTCTATCAGGATTAGGTTATGATTGCCTGTCCCCGGCTTTAGCAACTAGTCTTGATTTTCCTGTCAATGTCTATGTCAATGCCAATGTCATTGGGGAACATGAGAGAAGAAACATTCGAAAGGTACGCGAAAACTCATCCTTAGCAAGGAACTAAAGTTTCTATGTGAGCTCCAAGCCTGTTAGCCACTTGTCTCACTCCGATTTTCGTCGTTCCAGTGAAGGGACATTGAAGATTTTTGAAGAGGGAAGTCGAAATTTTACTAAGACTTATACTATGTTGCTTGTTGAAATTGCTGTTGCGGTTTCTTTTGTTAAAGTTCCTGTGATGGAAGTAAGACATCTAATTCGTTTTTTGTGTGTTCATTTCTTATTCTTACTGTTCTATATACCTCCTTAAGAATTTAATCTCTAATATTTGTATATGCGGATTTTTCCTAAGGGCATAATATTCCAACCTATACGTTAATAAGAGTATTGCCAGGAATTATAAAATCACATTTGCGTTTCCCTGTTTATTTTCATTTTCAGAGTTATTCTAGTGGCAACGGATATTATTTAGAATTTGGTGTAACGACAACAAATACTGTCCTCTGATTTATCAAAATGTGTTCATTTTTTTATACTGACAGTGATAATATGAAAAAAAAAAAGATGCTGAAACTTCGCCAAATACACTGTTGGCCATAATTCTGGAAACGTTTTGTTTTTGTACTGAATTATTAAAACATCTGCATCGATTCACAGATTTATACAATTCAAAATATTACTCGTGACTGATTCGTTAATTATGGGGTTATATTAAAGGTATTATATTAAATCCTGAATATTTTAACAATAAATAATCATTACTATGTGGGAAATTATGTTCTTGTCGTTTAAGATCTAAATATTAATTTCAGATTTCATTATAATTTCCCATTATTTACTGCAATAAAAACTAGTCCAGTATTGATTTTAAGATTATTGTTGATCGGTAGAAGCATTGTCGAGCAATGTTAGCATAAAATGTGGACATTATTAGTGTGTTTCTACCAGTTGTCTGACTTAAGATTTCGTTAGGTGAACACCTGATTGCTTTACAACAAACTTTATTGATCATTTTATCACAATGGATGCACGAAAGGACTGAACAGCTTCTAGGGCAGTCACACTTCGAGAAGAAGGCTACACAGTCAAGGAAATTGCAAGAAAACTTGGTAATGGTGCTACAGTGTCTGGCGTCCAGAAGGTATGGCGGAAGTACAAATCCACAAAATCTCGTAAAACAACACTTAGGACTAGTAGAAAACCTAAAATAAGTCCAAGAGATGTGAGGTAGATTTGTCGATTAGCACTGAAAGATCGAAGGAAATCTTCTAAAGAGATACAATAATCTTAAACTAGATAATGGACTAGTTTTTATTACAGTAAATAATGGGAAATTATAATGAAATCTGAAATAAATATTTAGATCTTAAACGACAAGAACATAATTTCCACTTGGTAATTATTTACTATTAAAATATTTAGGATTTAATATAATACCTTTGTTATAACCCCATAATTAACGGGTCAGTCACGAATAACATTTTCAATTGTATAAATTTGTGAATCAATACAAATGTTATAATAATTCAGTACAAAAACAAAAAAGTTTCCAGAATTATGGCCACCAGTGTACACCAACGGAATAAAATGGGATATTGTTTTATTTGCATAAACGCAGTACCACATTGCCATTAGACTTCTCTTGCAACGTGATTCCCGCGATATTTGTTTATCTGTTAGAGTTTGCGTATGAGCGATTTCCATAATATTCCTCCATTGAGAGAATAATAAGGGTTCCGGTCCGCTAGCAAAACGGTTCGTTCTCGCGCTGGTAATTGGGTTTAATGGCCAACGAATTACAGTTCCTCTAAGTTGCTCTCTTGTATCCCAAAGATTAAACAAACAACGTCGGTGAAATTATATGCATTTCCTGTAATTTGAATTCCATGAAGGAAGATTCGAAGTTGAATCCCATTATAACAGGTCAGTAAATTTAGATGTAGTGACTGTAAATTGAATTGGAAGGAGAGAGGGTGGCAAAAGGGCTTTGGCGAGGGAGGAAACGGACCTTGTTTGACCTCTTAGCATGTGGATACTAACTAGGCATTCGAGGTCAAAATCCAATATCACGTTAAGCCATTCCTAAGCGACCACTCCTCGCAGCCTCTTTAACGTGGAGGGTATTGGTTGTTACGGCTACAATAGCTTTGCTCCACACCACAGCGTCGTGTAACTGTAGAGACAGGACTGGAGGCAGAGCAGTGCTCAGGGATGATGATGGTGATGATGATCGTGATGATAATGATAACATTGCTCCATTACCACTGAATGCCTCATTTAACAGCGTGCAAGCAAACCATGACCTCATCTTCCGAGTTACTGTTACTTTCTGGAGAGCGCGGAAAGCTGCATAGAGTAGTCCACAGCAGGTGGGAGTTTGTATCCACTTACAAGTAACCATGACTTCACGTGTGATTCCGCAGTTCTGAAATGTTTGGAAGCAAGGACATTTAAACAGTAACTTGCCAATTTTAGTAAAAAATTAACATTATTTAATGGTCTAACAATCAGACTATACGGACTGTAACAAACCCATTTAAATA